>NC_056552.1:1179610-1262110 GCF_910596095.1 Thunnus maccoyii | reverse complement strand
ATAAGGAGTGCACTTCATTTACTGTGTGTTAATGTCCGTTGATGCAGGATGCTGGGGGGGTGGTCTCCAAAACATATATAGTACCAGGACCTAAAGTAATGTTAAGGTGCCCCTTGCAGAAATGTGCACTTTGAAATCAGGATTAGATCTGCAAATGCAGTGAGTTGACTGATTCTGGTCTGGCATCATCACATGAAACAGTGGTTTCTCGGTTTAAAAAGCGATCGGTCCAATGAGCGCTGCAGGGAGACTAACGCCATTGTCAAGCTGTTGTCAAGCGTGGTCAAGCTGTGCGCCAGAACCTAGGAGGAATACTAACAACAATGGTGACCACTATAGACAAGACAGACGCTGCTATCAAGCTATTTTACATAGATGGCATGTCTTCTCAATATCGCCTAACATCGTAGTTTGTTTTTACTTTGCTTCACTCCACTCTTAAAACCCCAGCAAAACCAGTATGTTGGCATAGCTATGCATCATGGCTATGTGTCGACTTAAAATAACGTTAGATTCAGTTGGATACATTGATCTCTAGTGAATGATTAGGGAAAATCGAATCCCCCTCCCCCACGGCCTTCAGTTAGACTGGAGGCAACGTCAGACTGAAGATAGAAATGGAGTGTGATGAGCGAGCAAATCTGTTTGATATCAGGCAACAGTGATGAATGAAAAATAAAGAATTTAACAGTTGCCAGATCTGGTTAGGTGTACATGGACATCTGGGAGTATTATAATTCCCACTTGGACAACATGGAAGAAGCAGGAGGCGGGAGACCCTGTAGGCAACGTCAATGTTGAGCGTGTGTTTTTACTGACCAGAGGGATTTCAGCCGGCGGCCCGGTGCAGTCAGCTCGGCCCACTCCGATCAGGTAAGGTTTGTGTTGAGGCTCCGGACTGGGAGGAAGGGTCGACTCCGGACTGGGAGGAAGGGTCGACTCCGGACTGGGAGGAAGGGTCGACTCCGGACCTGACAGGACAACAGAAACATGGTACTTGTCAGTTTTAAAGTACTATACTGCTGCTCTTTTATGTTGTAGCTCGTTACAAATCATCAATCATCTTGTTATCTAAATCACCACTTTCTAAATCACCGTTCAGTATTCATATTGTTATTCTTCCTGTCAGGCAGCCATTATTTTCAGTTAATTTCTATGAAAAATCAACCTGCAGAGACTTAAAACTATTAAAGCTTAACTTTCTGTGGATTTTAAGTTCTAGATTTTTCTCCTTGTTAACAAACCCCATTAGCAGAGCCAACAGTACGTCAACATGCACATGGGATTTGTCCACAACAAGAAAAATATAGACCAGACTTATCAGAACATAATGAAGAAATATTCAAGTTTTTATGCTTTCAGTTCTATGTGTAAATGTGTAGATGTGTCCTCACCTGTGTCTTCTTTCCAGGTAACCATCAGAGTGATCAGTGACACACTCACAGCCGTCATGAGGATGAAGAGGATGCCCAGCGTCACCTCCAGAACAGAAAAACCACAGCACACAGACTTCTTGCCTGCCATACTGTCTGTTAGCACAGGAGAGAAAATTTCACATTTTTCTTTTAATCATCCTCTCACTGATCATCAACACAGAAACACAGGAGTCCTCTGATTACTGTAACCCCACTACAGGTTAATGTTCAGACCATCAGTTTGAATTATTTGTTTTTGAGAAATCTGTTTCTTTTTGGGTCAGTTTGACTGTAAATACTACAATACCCATGAGCCTCAGCTGCCATGGAGAAAAAATCAGCAGAGGTGTGAGTCAGAAAGTGAACTGTTGAATGTTTTGTCATTTTTAGTTTCAGTTTGGGCGACACAGAATTTGAAGCTCTGTGATTGGATGTTTGTTGCTGAAATGCATCTTGGGAGTCATAGTTGTCTTCTCTCCTTATGGTTTTTTTAGCACACAGTCTTGTAGCTTTGACTTTTCCACAAAGAACCAGCAGCCTGTTGTACCAGCTGAATGTTAGTTTGATCCTAACTAGGCATTAGTTGAACTGTGTTGTAACAAGATAAGTTCATACTGCCTCCATATACTCAGAGACTCAGTCACTCAGGCTTCTCAGCACAAACCTTATGGGGAAAATACAAATGTTTTTAGGGCCTGAGCCCCAAAGGGGCGAAGACCCTCTTGTATCTGTTCTGTTTCTTTCTTTCTTTCTTTTTCTTCTTTCTTTATTATTCCGCCACTTCAACCCTAAATTTGACCCCCTAAACATGCTCAAAAACTCACCAAACTTGGCACGCAAATCAGGCCTGGTGAAAAATTTGATAAAATGTAAAAATTAACCCCCAAAGTGTCAAAATGTGCTAGATAGCGCTACCTATGTATCTAAAATGGCCACCACAGCCCGTAGGAATGTCGTAGAAAGATCGAACCAAAACTCAATTATTCATCTCAACAAGACCTACAAATCATATGCTGACACCCCTGACCTAAATCCAACAAGAAGTCCACAATACACCCATGAAAATATGACTTTGTGCCAATTTTGGACCCCGAACAAACGTTATCTCCTCCTAGGCTGTTAATGGTATCAGCTTCAAACTTTAATACGTGACTTATCACTCTGTGCTGAACAAAAGTTGTTAAAAACTTTGTAATAACTTGAATGGTTTAGATTTTATAAGCCCCAAAAGTTGGAGTGCCACATCGCACCTTACAATGTAAACCAATGGGGAGGCAATCTATGGGCATGAACTTTGTGCCAAACTGAGGTGTCTGATGTCTAAACTATAAGTCAGACCACTTTCAAACCTGTATCAATGGATTTGCAATGAAAATTCCTACTAAAATGTGATTTTTAATGTAAGATTTGGCCAAAGTCATGGGATTTATGAAGATATTTCCACTAGAAGACTGCTCTGAAATCCTGCTCTCAATCTGACAGGGAGAAGGAGGAAAGAAAGGCGGGGGATAGGTGTGACAGTTGAATGTAGCTCAGTTTTATAGGATATAGCAGAAAGGTCTATATACTTACAGTACATTATATACAAACTTTGTATGAAGTTTGGGGTTATTATCATTTATTTTACAATAATTGTAGGTCTTATATGTATAATCAGTAGTGGGGATGACCTATGAGGGGAAGGGAAAAAATGGAGTGAGAGTGACATAAATAAAATAAAATATATGAAATATTCAATACTCAATTATTGCAATATGAGGCATGATACCTGACAGATTTTAAATTCAAGTGAAAGGGCCAAAAACTTAATTTTGATGACACAGGTGTGAGAAAGACAGACATGTCTCACCCTGCAGAAAATTCTCATCCTCACACCGTTGAGATTTGATGTTTCGCCATGACAGAGGAAGTTGCTATAACTTTATTGTACATGCTCTGGTCACACCATACTTTACATGTTTGTAAAGTCAGACCTGTCAGCCCAGGTCTGGAGACATCTACATGCCTGTGACGGAAACCCTTGGACTGCACCGCACCCAAAGTGCGCAAGGGTGTGAAGGCCCCTTCAACGCTGCTTGCAGCTTTAATTTTACTTGTTATCTGGCAGCAGTTTGCATCTTTCAAAGTATTTCTATGATTGTGTTAACTATCTGCCTGGGATGAAAATATCTTTGTTTGCTATTTTCACAAACTGTGCCCAGCTTTCAGAAACAGAACTACAAATATGGCTGCACTGTTCTCTTCTTCACTGTATGAGCTGTATACCTTAGTCCACTGTGGACATACATATTGAAAATTTTAGCTTTCATCACCAAACTAGTCACAGTAATTTACGTTACTTATAATAACATGAATTATTGCTAATTAAACTTAGCAAGATAGCTGACTAGCATGGTAGTATGATAAAAGTAAAAATCTGCCTCTAACCAAGTTGTAATAGATTGAAACTGACTCAACTAATCTTCTAATGTTTTTGATTAAAAAAATAAATCAATTTTAGGTTTCAAAACTCTTGATTGAGTAAGTTTTCTGCTCCTTTAACCCTCACAAAGAATAACATTACAGAGCCAAGTTAATGCAGAGGGGCATGAAATACTCAGATCCTTTACTGCAGTAAAAGTACCAAAACAACAATGTGAAAATACTCCATTACAAATAAAAGTCCTGCATGAAAAATCCTACCACAGTAAAAGTACATAAGTATTATGAGCTTGATGTAGTTAAAATATTGCAGTAAAAGTACATAAGTATTATGAGCTTGATGTAGTTAAAGTATTGCAGTAAAAGTACATAAGTATTATGAGCTTGATGTAGTTAAAGTATTGCAGTAAAAGTACATAAGTATCATGAGCTTGATGTAGTTAAAGTATTGCAGTAAAAGTACATAAGTATTATGAGCTTGATGTAGTTAAAGTATTGCAGTAAAAGTATATAAGTATTATGAGCTTGATGTAGTTAAAGTATTGCAGTAAAAGTACATAAGTATTATGAGCTTGATGTAGTTAAAGTATTGCAGTAAAAGTACATAAGTATTATGAGCTTGATGTAGTTAAAGTATTGCAGTAAAAGTACATAAGTATTATGAGCTTGATGTAGTTAAAGTATTGCAGTAAAAGTAGTGGTTTGGTCCCTCTGACTGATATATTATTATATATGACATCATTAGATTATTAATAGTGAAGCATCAGTGTTAGAGCAGCATGTTACTGTTGTAGCTGCTGGAGGTGGAGCTAGTTTACACTACTTTATATACAGTTAGCTAGTTTAGTCCAGTGGTTCCCAACCTAGGGGTCGGGCCCCTCCAAAGGGTCAGCAGATAAATCTGAGGGGTGGTGAGATGATTAATATGGAAGCTGAGAATGGCCATGCTTGCAATTTTTTTTTTAGTGTCATTATCTTGAGATCATGAGTTAATCATTTTGTTATCTCAAGATAACAAAGCTCGTTTTCTCATGATAACAGGTTAATTTATCTTGTTACTGTGTTGTATAGCAATCAAAGAAAGGACTGCATCAGTATAATACAGAACATGAATATGTGACACTTGTTTATTTAATATGTACTGTGTATGTAATATGGGGTATATACGTGAATCTTATGCAAACTGCTTTGGAAACAACGTGTTTTTTTTCATGCCAATAAAATTATTTGAGCCGATAGATAGATAGATAGATAGATAGATAGATAGATAGATAGATGGATGGATGGATGGATGGATGGATGGATGGATGGATGGATGGATGGATGGATAGATAGATAGATAGATAGATAGATAGATAGATAGATAGATAGATAGATAGATAGATAGATGATAGATAGATAGATAGATAGATAGATAGATAGATAGATAGATAGATAGATGGTAGCATGGCTCTTCTGATCTCTGATAGACATCATAAGTAATAAGAGGAAACAACCTTTTGTCTTCTTGTGATAACAAATTGATTATAACTCGTGATCTTGAGATAATGGCATAAAAGAAATATTGCAAGCACGGCCGTTCTCAGCATCTATAGATTAATAGGAAAATAAAGAAGAAAAAACAAAGTTCTGATACACAAATCTGTTTCCAGTTTTTGGACTTTTTCTCTAATCTTTGATTTTTGCTGAAATATTGGATCATTTGAACATTTATTGAAATGAAAGCATGTGAGAAGTTTAGAGGGAAAAATCACTATTTGGTGGAGCTGTTAACAACTCATAGACATGTGAAATGTGACCCCGACTACACACTGCTTTTTGTAAGACGTCAAAAGCCAAAAAGGTTGGAAACCACTGGTTTCATCTTTAACAATGTGTTGTATTTTAAAAGCTTGTTATATTATCCATTGTGTCAAATCTTCATCTGAAAAGTAACTAAAGCTGTCAAATAAATGTAGTGGAGTAGAAAGTACAATATTTCCCTCTGAAATGTAGACAGTAGCATCACATGGAGATACTCAGTAAATAAGTACCTCAAAACTGAATTAAGTACAATATTTGAGTAAATGTACTTAGTTACTGTCCAACACTGGTTAATGAATAAAATAAAAATTAAAGTTACATAAAATGTTAAGAACTTTCTAATTCTTTCCTCTAATTCTAAGGTCACAGTGTATTTTGCTCTTATGCCAAATAATAGTTTCTCCTTCTTGTTGAGGCAGATACAGAATTCTTCCTTAAACTCAGAGACAAGACTGTGGTTTTACATGATCGTCCAGCTGCTGTAAATGACTGGATGAACTTCCAACAGCTCCAAAAGCTGCTCTGAGGTCTGTTTCTGTTGGAAAAGTTTGTACAACTTCAAGGAATCACAAAAGGATCAAACCAGACACGAATGTTAAACAGATCCCAGTTCAGACATGAAATGAATCTGTGTTGAGACAAAACGCTTGTACTCACCTTCAGCTTCTGGAGTAAAACACAAGAAGGAAAGTTTACAGCTCAGATCCACAAAGCTGTTATCTGACTGATGAACAGTGGAGAGTGAAGAGAGAGTGTGTTTCACTCTCAGTCTGCAGGTAATCTCCTCTCTCACTCCAAAGGTCACACACCTGAGCTACACACCGATTATAGATTATAGATTACAGATAAAACATATTTTACAAGTAATAAAGCCACAATAAATTAATTCACACTGTTATCAAACTGTTTTTTATTTCTCTTCCTCAGAAACTCAAGGTCCACTTACTTGCTTGTTCTGGCAGAATGACCTGATCTTCATCTTCATGTTGTCATGGAGCTGTAGATGTTCAAACTTTCCTTATTATTCTCGTACTTTCAGGCACAACAGCAGTCATGTTGTGTTTTTAGATGTTTGTTTCTCTTTGTGGTCATTTTGTTTTTTTACATTTTGTGAGTAAAGTAGAACTTTCAGGTTGTGCTGTTGGTTCAAAAAGACTCCTGTCTCCTGTCTTCCACACTGACTGTCAGAACAGATATCATATTAAATCCTGCAGCTCGCTGTGCAAAATATTACAGGAAGCCATCAAAGAAAGTCTGTGATGCAGCTTCTACTTTCTTAAAGCAGAGCAGTCAAACTGATATCAATTGCTTTACTATTTTTACTGACATGTTAGTGTCGCCTCAGTATGTTGTGAAGGGAAAAAAAGGGCCAAAATCCACAGTGTGTCCACACAGTCATATAAAAGTCTCTGTGAAGCTTATATGAGGCTTCAGCAGTCTGAGTTAGTCATATCAAGTGGATATCTGACACATTTACAGTCTTTTTAGCATCAAATTCCCTCTTTGTGTTTCCTCGGACAGTGTTTCCCTGTTGAGCTGCAGGTGGAAGTATAGTAACAAAAAGAGGAACTTTGGCACTAAAAAGACTGTAACGTTGAAAGATATCTACTTGATTTGACTCATTTGGACACTGAAGCTTCGTATTAGCTTCAGATAAACTTTGAAATACATTTTTGCATTATGAAGGGATCTTCTAATGGTCAGTATGAACAGGAGGAATGATTACAACAAGAAAAACAGGTTTCAATGTTCATTTGGGCTCCTGACTGTTGTTTTAACACACACTTGATAGGTTGTGAATCGGTCCTTTAAGCAGCTGTAAAGCCATTATTTGCTGCTCATAAATATGCTTAAAATCAAAGTTGAAATAGTTATGGATCCCTGGTCAATTAGAGATTTTAAACCTGTTGCTTTATGTGCATGACATCAGACAGGTCACATGTGTTTTCACCTGACATTGAGTATGTTTACATGCACATTAGTATTCTGGTTTTGATCATATTCAGGCTGTTTACAAAGAACATGAGAAACCTGGTTATTCATCTCCCTCAGCCTCTTATTTCTGCACCGATTGACTCAACAGGTGAGGTAATTGTGAGCGTGCAGCAGATAATGATTCACATCAGAGAGTCAAACCTCCACCAAACACTCTGTTGAAACCAGTTAGTTTGACTTTAAAGTGTGTGTTTAGCAGACTGAAGGTAACATCTTAACCAGCAGAGTGTGAAGAGAAAACCAACCAAAACTTTCTCACACAGTGACGTTCTCTCCTTCTGCAGCCAAGAACATCCAAAGCAAACACTCAACAAACAGTAGCATCATGTGACAGTGTGAGGGTTCATGTGTAGTTTGTGTCCTGCTGAAAGCTCAGATATACAGTCAGTCTGTGGATACAACTAGATGGAACTAATACAGACAACAGAGACATCTAGTGGTGGAACATGTTCATTTCAGCAGAGTTCAAGCTGCTTTTAGCTCCAATACAAGTCAACTCCATCTGTCATTTGGTTCTTCATCACTTCAGTGATGTCATGTGATGTTTCTGATGGAAGCTGCTCTGTATTTGTTCCTCTGGATCCTCCACTAAGTTCCCCACCTGTCCCATCATTTCTCTACACCAACAGCTGTTTGACACAAGACTTTACACCCAGCAGCTGCTCACAAACACACTCTACATCTGACTTTTACTGATGCTGGAAATATTTATTTGAAGTATATGTGAAGTTACAGACTAGATCAGAGAGAAAGAAAGAAAGAGATCAACAGATATTCTGCTGTTCGTTCTGGAGAATTAGTGCACAGGACGAATCTTCATGCTGATGGCCTTCAGGGAGTAGTTCCAGCCCTTCCACTGGTACCAATCCACTCCTGTATAAATCAAGGTGCTATAAGCCCCCCAGCGATAAAGCCCGTTGGAGTTTGCATAGAAACAGTTGTTGTACCAGAACCCCCCCAGGTAGAGTTGGGCACAGTTGTTGCTGCTGGAGTCCTGGTCTTTGTCGAAGGTGGTGAACTTCTGTCCATTGTGATGAATCAGGGCGTCTCCTACAGAAACACAAGAAAACAACAAGTGTCTGATCACAACACTACTGCTAATGACACCATATTATATAATATTATATAACTAATAAAAATATTATATAACTATTAACTTATTAACACTACAAATTTCACTACTAATACAGTACTACTCTTTGGCTGCCACTTGTACAAATACTTTTAGTACTACTAGTACTGCATCTGCTGCTGCTACTGTAACATAACAACATACAGTATGTCATGTAGACAAGAACTGCAAAAGGTCCAACGGACATAAACACTTGAAACCTGCTCGGCCTCATTTACATTGTTTCCCTTTAAATGTGTTTATAAAAACCAAAGCTTCCATGTAATTAATAAAACATGAGCAGACCACAGATTTGTTGTTACTGATTTGAAAATCTTTGTGAATCTGTCTTTAGCTGAAAGAATCAAGCAAATAATCCAATATAAGGACAGAAATCTTCAGTGTCTCCATGTGGAAACTAAACATCAGAAAAACAAAACTACTACCTGCTAACAGTAACTGACCTGCTCCTCCATTTTTGAATTCAGACACATGAAGTCTGTATCCGTAGAACTCTGATTCGATGGAGAACGAGGAGTAACGAGCAAATGCTTTTTTTCCATTGAAGTCCTCCATGTCGACCAGCAGCTCGACCTTCTTTCCCCGAGTCAGATGGAAGAGATTCTCAAGACCTGAAAACACACAAACATGAAGTCACATCAGAGTTTAATGTTTGTTTTTATGAACAGTTTCATGAAGTCACATGACTGTTAGTTTGGTTTAATTTCTCACCGAGCCAGTACTCTCCAGCAGCGCTACCAAAGCCCTTCTTGTAGTGATCCCAGGGCCTGTAGAAGTTCACCGAGCCGTCCATCCTCCTCTGGAACACCTGGGGGGGATTAATTCAATAAACACACAAGATCTCTGACAGCTCATGATTTAATATAATAAATAATAAATCAGTTCATACTGAAAACCACTTGTGAATTGATGACTACAGTTCAGAAACTCACCGTCCACCGTCCTCCTACTGAGTCCATGTCACAGTACACCTACACACAAACACACTTATTAGTCAATATGATCCTTTAGTTAAAACTATATTCAATCAATCAGCAGCTGCCACATCTTGAGGCTGAAGTATCTTAAAATGTAGCCGACGGCCGCTAGCTACTGTAACTCGCTCCCATTCAAAAAGCCTCAACTTCTCTCTAGAAACACTGAGTCAATCATGTTTTCAAAGAGCCATTCTGGTCTCAATCTCTAAACTCAGACCCTCTGATAAGAATGCTGGTGGTCATTTTAGAATTTATTGCTCCATTTAATTTGAAGACTTATAGTTTTGATGTCTGATGTGTAGGCATTGATTGACATCTGTGATTGACAGTTGGCTCACCTGCTGCTGTTCTCGGTTACAAGACTCGCACTCAATTGAACTGTTGTTACAATATTTAATTAAATTTAAATTTACTTGATTATGACACCTGCCCTGTTAGCACAGTGTAGCTAAAGTATCCAGCATTATCCCAAATATGCAATGCTCAGTGTTCCCCGTAAGCTAGCGCTAGCTTGGGTCCAAGGTAGCGGATGTGTTTCCAGAGCATGAAAGGCAACACCCTGCACTCCTTATCTGGAAGCCTTTGGCTGCAAATGAAAAAGATGGAGCCGACCAGAAGCTGCAACTCTGGGCTTCAAACCAGCTCCAATGAAACCAACAGGTGACGTTACACCTCGCTATGTCCATCTTGTATCGACCAGCAGCCAGAATTACCTCACTGCCCACCTGTCAAGATTTATATTTCCCACTATTAACACTAACAATCTTCCAATAATCCAATCACAACCCCCAAAAAACCTGCATAGTGTGAAACCAACCTCTGGGAAATTAACTTAGCACAAAAAGTAAGGAAATTTGTTGGTAGATTATTTCTTTGTTGTAACAATGCTTCTTGGTAATAAATCTTATACTGTTGGAAATCCTGTTTATTTCCCTTTTAAATGGAGCCACATTTGTAAGGAACATGCATTTGTGGGATGAGCAGCAGAGCTGAGTATGTGGGTTGCGCCCATGAAAAATTTGCCAAGTCTTCTCTGCCGATGCCAAACAGCTTATTCTGCCATTGACTCTTGTTTGGTGTTTGGTGGATTGGATGATTGAAGTTTGAAGAAACAAGACATATTGGCAATTTAACAATTCATTCATTTAGCCTCAGTAGCGTGCGGAAGAACCATACACAGCCACAACAGCCTGGCACCTCCTCCTCATGTTGGTCACCAACCTGGTCACACACTGCTGTGGGATGGCATCCCATTCTTCAACCAGCATTTGTCACAAGTCAGCCAACGTGGTTGTGTTGGTCACTCTGGCATGAACAGCACGCCCAAGCTGATCCCACAAGTGTTCAATGGGGTTGAGGTCAGGACTGCTGGCAGGCTGTTCCATCCTCTCCACTCCCAAATTCTGGAGGTAGTCTCTGATGAACCCCACTCTGTGGGGGTGAGCGTTGTCATCTTGGAGGATAGAGTTCGGTCCCAGACTGTGGAGATATGGGATTGCCACTGGTTGCAGAATCTCATATCGATTTTTCATGGGCGCAACCCACATACTCAGCTCTGCTGCTCATTCCACAAATGCATGTTCCTTGCAAATGTGGCACCATTTAAAAGGGAAATAAACAGGCTTTCCAACGGTATAAGATTTATTGCCAAGAAGCATTGTTACAACACAGAAATAATCTACCAAACACAAATTTCTTACTTTTTGTGCTAAATTTATATTAGTGTGTCTCAGAGCTGACAGTGTGGTTGGTCAGTAGAGAAGAGAGATACAAACCTTTCTGAAGCATTGAGTCAATATGAAGCAGTTGCATTGAAAATTGTTCACTGTTTCAAAACATGTGATACAGTCAAAATGATGACAACTGCTGGGCAACTATTGGTATTACACTTGTATGGCTGAATTAAATCGGAGACCAAGAATTTCATACATGTAACACTCACCTGGTCTGAGAAAGGAGGGGATGCGGCTGTCAGCAAGTAATAAAATACACCTCTGCTGAATAATGCATCCACACTGTAACTTTATTTCGGAAGGACTCTGAATCAAATGGTTTTATCAGAACACACTTTATTTGAACGATTCTGACAGATTGAATTTGACACCCCACATTCGTTTTTCCTCATTTAAAAACCTAATTATAGTATAGTACCTGAAATCCTTTGCTTAAAAACACATCGACAAAGAACACAGAAGAGTTCGCCGATATTTCAGTTTGATTTCCTGGTTTGACGAGTTTTTCATGCATATGCACTCACACACACACACACATCAACATTGCTTTGCTTACTTGATTTAATACACTTATTGAAAAGTGAACTGAGTTGTGGTCTGTTTGTTTTTGCAGTGCTGGTTTTTGGTGACATATAATTAATTGCTACTTGCTGTTTGATTTATTGTTTTGCAGAGCAAAGCAAGTTTATTTGTACAGCACATTTAAACAACAAGGCAATGTAAAAAGACATTTAAATACTATTAAAAAGTGTGAAATTTGGAAATAAAAAGAAGCTAAAATAGAATAAGAGATAAAACAGGAGAATAAAAGTTACAGTGCAGCGTAAGATATTAACTCTCATGTTTGGTTTAATAAAAGGCAAACAGAAAAGTCTTCAGCTGTGATTTAAAGAACTGAGAGTTGCAGCAGACCTGCAGTTTTCTGGGAATTTGTTCAGATATGTGGAGCATAAAAACTGAACGCTGCTTCTCCGGGTTTAGTTTTGACTCTGGGGACAGAAAGCAGACCTGATCCAGACCACCTGAGAGGTCTGGATGCTTCATAACGCAGCAGCGGATCAGAAATGTATTTCAGCCATAAACCATTCAGTGCTTTATGGTTTGATGGCGCTATTTTCTTTCTATTTTATAATTATTATTTGTCAGATGTGACTCTGACTGGCAGCCCTCTTCATTTAAAAGTGTCAGAACTGCTTCAATCTTTATATACAGTCTGTGTATCCAACCAGTAACACGACTACCTCCTCTTATATCTGCTGGTTTAGTAGAATCAACCTGAACTGTCTTCACATGATGACTCATCTATGAACCAACATCTTCTAACTGAGTCCCAGAGAGGATGAAGTGTACCTGGACAGCAGATGTGGGTCCGATGGGATAGATGGTGTAAACTCCACTGGGTTGGCTGCTGTCATGGCGATAGATGTCACTGCAGTCCAGCGGGAGGACAAGAGATAAGCAGGAGGTCAACACTGAAGCCAGCAGGAGGAGAACCACTGAAACCAGCTGCAACAGAAACACAGCAGTAGACACAGAACAGAGGCTGTTAAAGGACGGTTTCACAATTTATCAAGTGTCTTTAAACAGCAGTCAGGTGTCCATATGAACAGTGAAAGAGGTTTTCCTTGCTGTAATCATTCCTCCTGTTCATACTGGCTCAAGCACGTGCACAGATATACTCCAGGTGGTGCTCATTTTTTTCTATTTCTTTTTCTAATTTTGTATTTTAGTTTTTAAATTTGGCCCATGGCATCAATTCTCAGTTAAAAGTGTGTTGTAATGCCCAACAACTGTATTATAGTTGTGATTCTGAGACCTCATGAGGCCCTCTCCCTCCCTCTTTGACTTGTCACAGTCGCCACAGTTAATGACGCAAATCGATGCATGATCCACGTCTCCCTGACCCGCCTTCACTGGTGACAGCCAGGTAACCATAGTGTTTGCTGGAAGCCCTGACATTGTTTGTCTCTGTTTTTAAACCATTATTAAAACATCTCAGTACAGCAGCCAGCCTGACTCACAGTAGGCAACAGTCCACCATTAATATTAACAACAAGCAAGATGGTCTGGCCTGAAATACTGTCATCAGTGAAAACCAGTGAACTCTGGTGGGCTCGTTAGTTCCTTTTTCAGGAAACTCAAACAAATCAATATGTATTAAGTAGTTGATAGTCTATACAATCATATTTGGATATCTCTCCTCTCCTCCTTACTCTTATCTATTGTTTCCTCCTCTTTCTCTTCTCCCCCTCCTCCCCCTTCACACCCTGCTCATGAATCACACTCTGCCAGCCATCTTTAAGGTGGTATGACCCTCTTCCTCTTCCTCCTCTTTCCGTCCCGTCTCTGTCTGCAGTTTCCTCTCTGGTGCAGCTGAAGCAGAACGATGAGACTGATGGTGATGGTAAAAAGGACTCAAATGAGTGTCAAAGTGTAGATTTAGATCTAGCTCAGGTTGATTTCATTCTTTAAAAACTGCAGGATTTGTTCTGATGAGACACAGTTTGATTGATTACCTATTGATTGTAAAATTGATCAAAGTTGTTCTGATTGGTTCCTCCACTCGCTGTGCATGCGTGTTTGTAGACATATAATGTGAATTCATGTGTTCAGTTATAAGTGATTTTTTTTTTGATTGCCCCTCCAAAATGTCTGTGCACAGCCTTGAACTGACTATTAAAAGATCCTTCAAATGTGTTTTCAATGTAAGTGACGGAGGCCAAAATCCACAGTGCGTCCACACAGTCATTTAAAAGTTGATGTGAAGCTTATATTCAGCTTCAGCAGTCTGAGTTAGTCATATCAAGTGGATATCTGACACATTTACAGTCTTTTTAGCATCAAATTCCCTCTTTGTGTTTCCTCTGACAGTGTTTCCTTGTTGAGCTGCAGGTGGAAGTATAGTAACAAAAAGAGGAGCTTTGGCACTAAAAAGACTGTAACGTTGAAAGATATCTACTTGATTTGACGCTTCGTATTAGCGTTAGATAAACTTTTAAATATATTTTTCTACAGAAGGAGGACAGTGGATTTCGTCCTCCATCACTTCCATTGTAAGGTCATTATGAAGGGATCTTCTAATGGTCAGTATGAACAGGAGGAATGATTACAGTAAGAAAAACATGTTTCAATGTTCATTTGGGCTCCTGACTGTTGTTTTAACACAGACCTGAAAAGTTGTGAACCTGTCCTTCAACATACTGAAACTACTGATCAATATTTATTCAGTATAAAGTCACAAACTTACCTTCATCTTCAGAGTTCAGCTGAGGTGATCTGATGAAAATCTTAACGTCAATCAGTCTGGATGCTCTGATGTTTCTGAGCTGTATTTATATCCTAGAGATTCTTTCAGTGGGTCTGCCTAAACCTAACCAGCCTCACCATGTAGTAGGCGTGTCTGTAGTACTGTAGGAGTGTCATGTAGTAGGTCTACTGTACGTCGACTACTTGATTTTTCTGGTTATGTGGGTGGAGACAAAAGCAATAGATCTCAGGCTGGCAGACTAAGACTACTTTGCAGATCACTGATAATACTAATATAACTTAACTTTTAACTATAAAGAATGAAATAAACAATGAAATGAATTAAAGACTTTGTTGATTTTTAACCCTTTTTAACATGATGAGTTTTTACTGTTTTTAAACAGTTTTCAAACACCTTATGAATTGTTTCTCATGACTGTATGATCTTTTTAACCTTATCACAGCAGTTTTATCTTATTACAGACCATGAATTTACTGTAAACTTGTAACAGACCATTAGTGTATCATACTTTTAACTTGTCACAGGAGCAGTTGTTGGTTTGGGACATTTATTATAAATTACTTTTGGTCCTATTAAGTTTAACTTTGCATGGATTTTAATGTATAAATCTAGATTTTTTCCTTGTAAACAAACCACATTAGCAGAGCCAATAGAACATAAACATGCACATGGGATTTGTTAACAAGAAGAAAAATATAGACCAGACTTATCCTTCAATGATAAAGGAATATACAAGTTTTTTATTTATACTGTATTACTGCTTCTATGTGTAAATGCATAGGCAGTGCTGGAAGAAGTATTCAGATCCTTTACTTTACTAAAGGTACAAATACAGCAATGTAAAAATACAAGTATTATGAGCTTGATGTAGTTAAAGTATTGCAGCAAAAGTAGTGGTTTGGTCTCTCTGACTGATATATTATTATATATGACATCATTAGATTATTAATAGTGAAGCATCAGTGTTAGAGCAGCATGTTACTGTTGTAGCTGCTGGAGGTGGAGCTAGTTTACACTACTTTATATACAGTTAGCTAGTTTAGTCCAGTGCAGAGTCAGTTCATGCTCCAACAGAAGAACAAGAGCTGAACATTAACCTCAGAAGAACTGAACCTCACAGGTTCTTAAAGGCCTAACATGTGTACATTTTGATCCACAATAAACATCCACAGTTTCTTTTTTATATATTAAAACAAAACAAAAACAAACTGTAACAACCACAGAAATCAACAAATACTAAAAAACACATTCAGGAAACAAACAACGAAAACAAAATCAAACCTTTAAAGACACAAATCAACAAACATCTCATTTATCAGCAGGCAACAACATATTTAGAAATAAACCTAAATTCTAATTCTCATATTCAAAGTAATGGTATTATTATCTGAAGCAAATGTATCAATAATGAAGTCTCTGATCTTTCAAGATGCTTTTTAGTAACACTACTTGTGTCTGAAAACATCCTTCCAACATAAAGTAACGTTTGAGGAACAATCTGAAGTGATTTATGTTCAAGGAATCCACCCAAGCAGCCTCAACAATAAACATTTTAACTGATTATTCCCTTAAATATTAAAGTTAATAATATAAGTGTTTATTTCTGTGACATTACCTGCACAACAGATAAAATTCATTTGAAAACACGTCCTGTTAACCAAAGTGTGTAAGTCTAGTTTCAACTTTGTCATACTGTCAAAATCAACAGGTGTGTATGTGTACACACAGATTAAAAAGTACAAATGTACAATCCCCTATTCCTGTGCCAAAGTCATCAAAGATTACCTGCCTGTGGCCATGAAAGCATTTGAATCCATCATTCCATCATACTTGAAATCCTGCACCTCCCCACTGATGGACCCACCAGTTTGCTTTGCAAGCCAACCGGTCTGTTGAAGATGCAGTAAGCATAGCACTCCACCCCGCCCTGCAACGCCTGGAATCACCAAACATCTACAAAAGCATCCTGTTCATAGACTTCAGTTCTGCCTTTAATTCCATCAACCCACTCAAACTCTTTACCAAACTTTTTTGAACATTGCCCCGACCATATGCCACTGGACTGGGAGCTTCCTGTGGAACAGGCCACAGAGGGTGAAGGTTACTAACTTAACCTCACAACCTCTTAACCTCAGCACATTAGCCTACCCATGATCCTCAGCAACCGTTACCTTGGTGAAGACGCCAAAGATAAAGCTGAGCTACTGACACAAGCGAAGTGCTCTCAAGGGACTCTCCATAACCTGTTGTTCCCCTTCTCCTTTCCACACACTTAGGTTTGGCAACAAATGAAAGGTGCAAAGCAAGAATCACCTCTGAAGTTCTTCTACATGTTACACGCTGTGCTGTCTCTGTGTTATGGGTGTATAAATAGGTAGAGGTCTGTCTGCAATGAGGCGATGAGTAAAGTTTTAGCTCAATAGTCAGCGCAGCAATCTATGATCTAGGAGACTCCAGTTTGAGACCTGGTGTGGGGACCTCCTTTGTAAGGTAGTTTATTCATGAACACTTGTTATAACATTTTAATTTTCTAAAATTACAAGCAAATAAAAAACAAAAACAGGATTTTTAAGCCTCTTTCTACTTCTATTCAAATACAAATACAAATAATTTTGCTACCTTGACAAATACAGATACAAATACAAATACTGGGCTCTCGTCCCAACCCTCCATGCTGCCACATAAAATATGGTGCACAAACAGTGACCTCCTGCTTAAAACAAGGCAAGGCAAGGCAAGGCAAGGCGAGTTTATTTGTATAGCACATTTCAACAACAAGGCAATTCAAGTGCTTTACATAGAGCATAAAAGGCATAAAAGGCATACAGCCAGATCCCAGGAAATCATTATTGACTTCCGATGCATGCCAAATCCAAAAATACCCAAATTACTTGTAACACACATCAGCAATAACCTGAAGTGGAAAACTAACACTGAGCACATCATTGCAAAAGCTCAACAACTTAAAAAAAAACAGCTTTAAAAAAAGTCAAGCATCAACTTCTCATTCTGTTCTACTCAGCCATGATGGAGTCCATCATCACATCCTCTATTACAGTATGGTACAGCAACACAGACAGTCAAACATGGAAAAGACTACAACAAATTGTCAACAAGGCATCCAAAATCATAGGCAGCCCACTCCGCTCAGTTGAATCTCTACATACTCACCGAACTGTAAAGCAAGCAAAGAAAATCAACGCTGACCCATCAAATCCTGCTCATCATCTCTTCCAGCTCCTTCCCTCAGGGAGGCGCTACAGCTCACTGTCCACTATGCTATGCACCTACTGTATATGGTTGTGTGCACTATGTTTCTATGATGATATGTTGACTGTATCTCTGTATTGTATTGTATATGTGGATTGTCTGCTGTTATCCATTTATGTATTTGTGATGCTGAGTCTATCTATGTAAAAGTATATTCTATTCAAAAGATGTTCAAAATGATGTGTATATTATGTTATTTAAGATACACAAGTTATTAACACTCAATAACAAACATTGACATGTAAATTTAAATGAGTGGAGTGGATCATAACAAGCTTTAGTTTGGATCAGTAACAAAAAATAAGGATAAAACAGGCTCAGGACAACCCCTTGTCTGAGTGGCTTTCTGGTTAACATTGTTTAAAAGCTTCACCATAAGTGGCCGAGACAAATTCCATTCAAACCTACTGCTAACAAAAGTATCTATCTAAATTGATGACAAACTGATACAACTAATACATGGCAACATGCCTTATACTGTGTGTGCTGAATTTGCACTGTTTGTGCTGAACTGCAATTTAACTGTCATGCAAGGTGCAAACTGTTACTGTGGAAATAGACAAACACCAGTAGAGAGCCTGAGGCCCACGAAGAAGCTGTGGTTTCCTGCACCTTGCTGACACCCTTATATATATATTTTAACCTCAATCATTAAAAATGTCTAAGTATCTTAACTGCCAGAGTTCCATGAAATGAAGTTTATATATTTATAAAGAAAGTTTGGGAACAAAGACCATGCCTTGCAAATATCCCATTTCCGCACCAGAGAGTATTTAGGCACAACTCATCTGCTCCTCTCCCCTTTTGTCTCAGTTTCCATGTACTCTGTGACAAACTTGCATCATACAAATTTCTAGCTTACCCGCAAGTGTGGTTCCCCAGGTGCTCCTTAATGCACCCGACAAGGACTTGTTCGACATAACAGAGTCTTCTCCCGGTGTCCGATCTTTCTGGCAACCCCAGTTGTGCTCGTCGGTCTCCATCACACGGGCGTCTTGGATTCTCAGCCTCCATCCTCCATTGACACCAGCTTCACTTGACCCTCACTTCCCAGCAGCTCCTGTCTTCAGCATCCAAGGGACGCCGCTTGTTCCTGGTGCCCATCTCACTCTCGCTCGAGATCCCGAAGCCAGCCCAACAGGAGTAGCCGCCATGAGCAATGATCTCCTCACTGCCAGTGGACTAACCGCCCCTCAGCACCAAACATGTCCGAGTAGACCATTGCTTGCTTGAGGCATGTCCTCAGCCAGAGAAACGTCCCTTTCCAGTGCAATGACAATAAGGCAAGACTTTTCCAATTGTGCATGAACTTCCTGCAGGACACTACTCTCTCCCATCGATCTTCTCATGATCTTCTGGGTTCTCGGTGTCCGTGATGATGCCCATGATGTCACGCCACGTCATTCTGCTGGACGTGCACATCCTTCTTCAGCCACTTCATCCATTTCTGTAGGCCAGGCTGCTTCTAACCCTGCCCAGAATCTCTCTGCCCCACAGCCACCTCTTCCACCTAATTTTTCTCTAGCTCTAGCTTCACTTAACCCATGCACATGCATCCCATTGACCACAGGTTGACCTCGCCCAACTTCACACCCTTCTTCAACCAATCCTCATGTCCCCAGGGAATTGCTCACTTGGAACTTAAACAGCCACTTCCGACTCGCTCCAAGGACCTCATGGTGGCCGAATTTGTTTTCTCATTCTTGTTGTATTGAGACATCATCCGCTCCCCGACTGTGGGTCTGGCTTTGATGATTACCTGTTGTTGATGTTTGACCTGGCCTCAGATAGCAATGGCTTTTATTCCTACCATGTCCTTTTCACCTCCCAAGCTGCCGGACACCTGCAACAGTTCAACCAGGGCACGTACTGGGGATCATTGGATCCTGAACTGTACTGCTGAGGCTTTGCAGCTCGCTCATCTCTCTGCTGCAACCTTGTGCAGTGCCCCTTCCCATCTTGCCACAGCATGTACTCTTTCTGCTCCTCTGCCCCTCTGCAGATCATGCCCATTTCCACATACATATGCCACAATTTACAGTCAGCCTTGTCCAACACAGACAAGGTGGACAAACTCTTACAAAAAGAAGTTGATGATGCTTTCATGATCGGCCCGTTCTCCAGCCCTCCTTTCCCATCTTTCAGGGTCAGTCCAATTGGAGTAGCAACTAGGAAGCATTCCGGGAAAAAGACACTCATCATCGACCTCTCATCCCCCTACAGTTCTGCAATCCTGAGCATCAACAGCCTGATTCCCAGCCCGTACTTGTCCATGCAGTACGCCACAATAGATCATGCCATCTCCCTCAGCTGCCTCGCAAGTCTAGGATCCTGGTTGTCCAAGGTGGGCATTACTAGCACGTTCAAGGTCCTCCCTATCCACCCTCATTATTGGCATCTTTTTTGGAGTCTTCTGGAAGGGCGCACTCTATTTTGCCATGCGCCTGACCTTTGGCTGCAAGAGTAGCCCAAAAGTCTTTGACACCTTATCCGAGGCCCTCTGCTGGATCCTGTCAAGCAACTACAAACTCCCGTACTTCATTCACCTACTTGATGACTTCCTCACCATTACACCGCCATCTTCACTCCCATCATACAGTCTCACCACCATGATTTCTGCATTCACCGATCTTGGTGTTCCTCTGTCTCCAGAGAAAACAGAAGGCCCCAGCATGTCTCTGGAATTCTTTGGCATTACCCTCAACTCCATTTCACTCCAAGAATCTTTGCCTACTGAGAAGCTTTCTTTGCTCATTCAAAATTTTCTTCTGGCTGACACATGCACCAAGCACCAATTGCTTTTGCTGCTGGGCCATTTCAATTATGCCGACCGTATCATCCCTCAGGGCCGATCCTTCTTGTCGCGCCCTCTTTCTATTGCCACCACTGCCCCGTCCATTCATGACACATGCAAAATGGAACTGAAACTGTGGCTCCAATTCCTCTCCTCCTGGAATAGTATCTCTTTCTTTTATGATGATCATGTCACTGAGGCTGATGTCATCTAGCTGTTCACAGTTGCAGCCCCTTCGTCGGATTTAGCAGCTACTATGGTGGTTTGCAGCCAAATGGCCACCTGACCTCTTTTCTCTCGCCCATTCCTCCACTATCTGTGAAATGTACCTAATTGGCATTGCAGCCATTCTTTCAGGGCTTGAATGGTCCGAGAAGACCATTGCCATCTACTCTGATAACAGCGCCGTCATTGACATCCTCAACAAAGGCCAGTCACATTGTCTGGACATCATGCAGTTCATGCAGAAGCTTACACTGATTTAACCCCAGCACCAGTTCATTGTCCGAGTTGCTGATTCACTCTCTCATTTCTCGTTTCAGTAATTCAGACAGCTAGCTCTAGCCTCCGACCCTCTTCCAACCCCAGTCTCTCCATTTTTTGTCACAATCTTCAACTGACCCCGCTGGGGTTTCTGGTTGTCTTCAGGGGTGTCCTTTTGTTTGTTTTTTTGTCTTTTTGCCTCTAAGGCTGGTAGCTCCTTCAAGGTATGCCCCCCTGAGATATGGCTGACGTGAAATCTAAATTTATTTATATTGAAAATTTATAATGGAAATTGCTAAGGATAAACATGCAATGTTTATTAATTAACAGACTTGGACAGGCTTAGTTTTGTTGATTTAAATTAACCTGATGCACCTGTGATAGAGGTATAATTTCAGTACAGAATCTATAACAAGCATATCTGATTGACAGGTTTACTATATGTGTTTAATTGGCTTAAATGTTAGGGTCAGGGCATTGAAGCTGCCCTATAAAACCAGGCGAGTGCCCTCGAACAACAGAGTGGGCCTCCTCCAGAGATAGCCTGTTAAAGGGCTATCTTGGAATACTTTCAAACCTCCGACACCTATTTGCACCCACACATTTTTGTTGTGACCCCACTGTCAGTCATTTCTGACTAAATAGGCCTGTTTTAGAGTGGTTCAGTGACAGCTGGTGATTATAGAAGTCAGGCTGAATTTTGATCCCCTAAGCAGGCTAAGTCAGCAGATCATATAAGGTCAGAGGTAGAGGACAGCCACCTGCCAGTGCCTTATCCATACTAGCAGGGGTATCGGTTATCTGAAGGCAAAAACCATGATATTATCCAAACACCATCACAGTATTGTGTTAGTGCTATATTGGCACATGCTGGGTAAATTTTGATCCAGTGATTTTTAGAGTGCACACATAAAGATCTTGAGAATTGTTTTGAATATGCATTGAATATGCACCTAATACAGAGGTGGAATAAGTATTCAGATCATTTACTTCAGTAAAAGTATCAATGCAACAATGTAAAAATACTCCACCGCAAGTAAAAGTTCTGCATGAAAAATCCTACTACAGTAAAACTACATAAGTATTGATGATAGCTTGATGTAGTTAAAGGCCCTGTTTAGACCTGGCATTAACCTGAACCTCAGGTGATCCGAACACAAGCTCTAAGTACAGGAGGAAGTACAGGAGAGATTTGATCACAAGTGGTCACTCAAGACGGATGTGGAGACGCATGTTAATGCCAGGTGTAAACAGGGCCAAAGTATTGCAGTAAAAGTAGTGGTTTGGTCCCTCTGACTGATATATTATTATATATGACATCATTAGATTATTAATAGTGAAGCATCAGTGTTAGAGCAGCATGTTACTATTGTAGCTGCTGGAGGTGGAGCTAATTTCAACTACTTTATATACAGTTAGCTAGTTAAGTCCAGTGCAGAGTCAGTTCATGCTCCAACAGAAGAACAAGAGCTGAACATTAACCTCAGAAGAACTGAACCTCACAGGTTATTAAAGGCCCAACATGTGTACATTTTGATCAACAATAAACATCCAAAGTTTTTTTTTTATAAGTTAAAAGACAAAATCAAAACAAAAACAAACTGTAACAACCACAGAAATGAACAAATGTTAAAAAACAAATTCAGGAAACAAACAGCAAAAACAAAATCAAACCTTTAAAGACAAATCAACAAACATCTCATTTATCAGCAGGCAACAACATATTTAGAAATAAACCTAAATTCTAATTTCTAGTTCTAGTGTTTGTGTCTGTGACATCACCTGTACAACAGATAAATTCAGTCATTTGAAAGCACATCCTGTTAACAAAGGGCGTAGGTCCGGTTTCAACTTTGGCAGGGACATTTTTTGTCGTACTGTCAAAATCAACAGGTGTGTATGTGTACACACAGATTAAAAAGTACAAATGTAAAGTCCCTTACTCCTGTGCCAAAGTCCTCAAAGATTACCTGCCTCATTGACTTCAGACCCGTTGCCCTAACATCTGTGGCCATGAAAGTACTCAGATCCATGCTGATGGTCTTCAAGGAGTAGTTAAAGCCCTTCAAGTGGGACCACACCACTCCTACACCATGTATAGTATCATCAGCCCTCCAGTGATAAACCCTGCTGGGGTTTGCATAGTGATGGTCCTCATACCTGAGCGTCACCAAGTAGAGTCTGGCACAGTTCATGTTTGTGGAGGAGTTCCGATCTTTGTCAAAGGAGGAGAACTTCTGGAGAACTCAGGGCGTCTCCTACAAAAACACAAGAAAACAACAAGTGTCTGATCACAACACTACTGCTAATGACACCATATTATATAATGTTATATAACTATAAAACTTGCATTATTATTATCATTATCATTATCAATAATAATCATAATCATACTCATAATCATAATCATAATCATAATAGAATCACCTTGCCTTAATAAATCTTCTTTGGACCGTTTACAAACCGTCCAAAATGTTGCTGCGACGCTTTTAACACGATCCAACAGAAGGTCAAACATTACACCCATTTTAACCTCTCTGCACTGGTTTCCTGTTCATTTCACAATTCATCTTAAAATCTTGGAGATGACTTATAGAGCCCTACATGGCCCGGTTTAACATTATATCGTGGACCTTCTGCACCCCCACACCATGAGCCAAGCCCTCAGGTCCTCTAACCAGGGTCTTCTGAGGGTCTTCTGAAGGTCTTCTGAGGGTTTGAGGGTCTTGAGGGTCTTGAGGGTCTTCTGAGGGTCTTCTGAGGGTCTCTCAGACACGTTTTAAGACTCCAGGAGATTGTGCTTTCCAGTCAGCAGTAGCTAAGCTTTGTAATAGTTTCCCAATAAGTAAATGAGGTCTCTGGACTCTTTTAAAAAGCAGTTCAAATCCATCTGTTCAGACAGGCGTTTAGGTAGCATGTGGTATTTTATGTTTTAACTTGTGTTTTATGTCTGTTTCCTCTTGTGTGTTTAATCTGTTGTTTATCTTTCTTTTATTTATTTGACTGTGAAGCACTTTGTGACTGTTGTCTGAAAGTTGCCATCTAAATAAACTTTACTTACTTACTTATGTATATGTAATATATAAACAAATCAATCAATATAGCTGTTTGATAGCGTGCATGTGGGGCAAGGCCAGTTTAAAAGGTGCTAAACAAAGACAAAAACGAATGCAGAGAAAGTCAGCAACAATAAACCAAACTGAACCTGGACTGCAGAGGGTTAAAGACAAAAAGCCTCACTTGAACAGATGGAAGAAGCTGCAATATTACAGATTGCATGTCTGTAAAGGGCTTTAGTCATGATGGATAATACTTTGGCACCCTCGGCTGGCACAAAGATAAAAGTGCATGATCTACGATGCACATTTATCTTTAAAAAAAAGAGCCTGAGTCAGAGTGGGAAAAGTGTCAATAAAGTTTTATTCAGTGTCGTCCATTAATTCATTTATCAGACTTACATTTTGTTTGTTTGTTGTATTTGTTCAACTTTAATCTGACAGACAAAACACAGGAAGCAGCAACTGAAGATGAAAAATATAGTTAAAGATTTAAAACATGTATAGATCAAAGACACAGAGACATGACTGTAGCTCACAGTCTGATCAGTAATAATGTGTTTGCTGATTTGCACTTGAAAAGGCATAAAGTTTAAAATACAATAAATTTTAAATGTTTAGATGTCTATTTGTATCTCGGCTCAACATCATTCAGTGACTTTATTTCAGCTGCTTCAACAAATGTGTAAATTTAAATATTGTCACTGAAATGCTGTTGAAACACATTCAGACTTTGCTCCTTATTTAAAAAACTCACTTTCAAACTACATTCTGCAGCTGCACCACGATCCTGCTCACTCAGAGATAATAACATATAATCTCAAATATTCTAAGAATGATGTTCCATCAGTGGACCAATCACATCATGAGTGATAATTATTCATTGATCCTCTGTGTCTAAAGCTTCATACTGATTGTTTAAATTTAAACTTTTAATTACACATTATGTGCATTAAAGATTTCAGGTCAGGAGCTGCTCTAACAAACTGACAGAGTCTCAGAGTTATAACAGAAGGACACAGAGGTTTGATTCTGAGCTGAGGATGAATTCACACTGTGTAATATTTAACTGTGAGAGAAAAAACTGCTGTTCAAAGAAATGACTGATGTGTATAAAGGTGGTAACTTTAGAAAGTCCTGAGTAACAAACTAATATCCAACCAGGATTTAGATTCTGACAGACAGTAAACCTTCACTAATGAATGAGCTTTGATATGAACTGAATGAATGAAGACATGAATCTTTGTAAAAGGAGACAGAGAGAACAGCTGTGTTCAAAATCACATACTAACATACTGCCGACTACACACTCAATCAGCACTTACTGCATACTGCATATTAAATGAACGACTAAGTTTATTACCAGCCGTCTACTAATAATATTAAATATAACATATAACAGCTGACTGTTCAAACTGAAGTACATTCAAGCAACAGTCTGAGCTACTGCTGAATGAAAATTGTTCATCACAAATGTAAAACATTATCTCTTCCACTCAACGTCACATTTTCCAGTATTATTTTAAGGCAAATTAAAATTATTTAATATTTTACTGTTAAATATTTTTTCTACAGTAGAAATTCTTGCTAATCTAGTTTGCATCTTACTCTTTCCTGTCACTTCATTTGATTCACATTAACCCCTTCACTGCCAGCTGTTCAAGTGAGGCTGCTACACCCACCGATTGGTCCATCTCACTGTCAATCAACATATCAATAGCTCTGATTCTTATAATCTAAATGAGCTGTCATGATTGGTTGTGTGTTGTCATGGTGATCCAAACCAAATGTGAGCATCAAGTTCTGGTTGGTTGGTCCAACCTTTCTAAATGGATGCTCCTCCATCCCCAGTGAAAATAACAGGCTGGAGTGTGTATGAATGAGAGGTGTGTTGGATAAACACCCTTCATTTACTTTAGCTGTCAGTCACATGATGAAGCCGCTCAGAGCCATTTCTGCCAGCAGCGTCCTGTCAGAAAGCACATGAAGCTGATGAGGAGATAAAGGATTCAAAGGAAACACCACATCTGATTAATATAACAAGACACGATGAGTCCAACAGACGAGCAGAGAGAGACGACACAGAGACGGAGACGGACGTCTACCTGGACATGGATCACCTGCTGATGCTGTTGCTGCTGCTGTGGAGCTCAGGTAAGACTCTGCTGTAATGTAAAAATACTGAGTTCAAGTCAAACAGCAGCTTTGAAAACTGCAGTAAAAGTCAACATGGTCAGTAAAATGTAGTGAAGTGTGTTCAGTAAAAGTTCTGATACTTGCTGTAATGAGTTTTATCTCTTTAACTTCTAATAACAAACCAATAATTCATGTGTTCATCATCTAATAATGAAAATTCAAAGCATATAAATGTAAAATCCTGCTGACGTCTTCAGGCTGTTCGTGGGTCACGTGACCGTCACCATGCAGGGACTGTGGGTACATTAAGAAGAACAGGGAGGGACTTTGAAGGCAGGTTTGATTGACAGGCCGGTGCAGGATGTTATGGATATTCCATAACTGACCAGGACAACAGAATGTCAAGCTGTACTCCTCTGTTCTCTCAAACAGAAGATAACACATGTTGTTTAATAAACCAGGAGCCTCACAGGCGAACCAAGGCCAGAATGCAGGTCATCATCAGACGCAACAAGACAAACCAAAGATACAGATTTAGGTCATAGGTTTATGATTCGGAACTGACGAACTAGTTTCTATGATTGGCTTAAAGGCTGGTTTTGGACTGTGTGGGTCAGACGAGTTTGGGGACACCGTACGAACAGGAGGTGTCCCTTGAGTCGCTCTCCCTTGCAAGGTTCTTCATTAAAGTTTTCCCAGAATCATCATACGAAGTTTGGTTTGGTCTTCTCTTCTTCAAACTGACAACTGCCAGTGCATCAGCTCCGAAAATCCACAACAATTTGGCGTCACGAACAGGATTTCAACACAACAAAGACGTGGTAAGTGCATAATTTTATTTTATTATTGTGCCTTACCATGTCTGCGTTTGACGAAATCACAAAGAAACTGTGCATCACTTTCACTTTAAAGGTGGTCACAGAGTGAACAAAAAAAAAAAAAAAAGCAAAAAGCTGATGGTTAAAGAATCTAAACACATGAAAATGTGTTGAAACTGTGCAGTGATAAGCAGGTGCAAAGCATGTGGTTGTGAAGAGGTAAAAAAAGGCAGAGTTGAGTGAGTCTTAACTCCTGCAGTGCCACAAAAGTGGCTGGGATTTCTGGGCTAGCTTCGGGCTACGTCCGGCACAGGGGGACCCACCTGAGGTTTAAACTATAGAAAAGACGTTTTCGGGGTAGGATTTGGCCTATTTCGTTTAAGCCAAGATCGGGGATCATCCACTCTGTGTCCTGTGAGAAATGTTTTCAGACTTGGGATTCTAAGTCCTAGAGTCGGGCGCCGGTAAAAATTTTTTCAAACAATAAACAGTGTACACAAGACGAAGAGTTGCTTCGTCGGTTTGGCTTCAGATCACTGCTATTGCACCAGGAAGAGAGGTGTAAAAAAAGAACTTCGGTGATGCTGGGAAAGTTTTGATGTGTCTGTTTTGTGTTTGATGTGTTTGTTTGTGTGATGTTTTTAATGTAAATGTGTTAAAATGGGCAACAACACGTCTAAAGCAGTGAGTAGAACACAATCTACTACAAAATTAATTCATTCACCAAAACACAAGAGAAAGAACAAATCTGTTTCAGTAGGAAACAAACGCACCAATTCAGAAGTAAAAGGTCAATCTGCCATTGATAAGCTTCCCGAAGCAAACCCCCACACACTCACAGATGCACAATATAGAGCGATGTTTTCTCCACAATCTCCGGCGGGAGTTGTTGGTAGATTGAAAGGATGGACTTTTGTGTTTCCATTTTCTTCCCTTATGAATCAGTGGACAGATGGCGAATGGCCATACGAAGGAGCGTTTGATAGAGATAAGCTTCAGATTGCTGAGTACAATGTTAACCCAGATTTTGGAAATCCATCTTGGGATAGTGCGTATATGAAAGATTGTGTAAATGTGTGGTTAACTGTTGCTCGTCAGAGGTGTGGAGTGAGTCTGGATGAAAAAAGAGTTGATCGTTTTTCTGATGAGTTCAGAGCAGCAGTGGAGAACTGTGTTAAATGTGTGACAGCATGTCACTTGCCTATGTTGGAAGCAGAGTTGCAAACCAGAGCTACAGAAATGATGAAAATTAAACAGAGGCATGGTGAGAATGTGAAGGCCATTTCCAAAGCTATCATATACGGTTGGGCAAAACGGCAAACTGATGCTCCCTCTCCACAAACTTTGTTGACCATTGTATCCAAAGCTGGAGTGCCTTTGCAAGAGTCACACACAAACAAAACAATGATTTCAATTTTTCCACAACTTTCACCTTCAAACCCCTTTTCAGCTGCTAACATGACTGATCAAACCATTTCACAACAAGCAAAGACTGACGATGAATTTCTCTTACTAGCCGCAGCTGTTGAGGGACAAAGACTACAGACTGAAGTAGAAAATAGAGAAGAGCAGATAGCAGCTAGAGAAAGGGAAAGAGACAGTCAGGCTGCTAGAGAAAGGGAAAGAGTTAAACAGGAAAAGAAAGATAGAGCCGACGAAGAAAAAGCTAGGAAAGCTGCAGAAAAAGAAAAGAAAGCTAATTTGTCATTCAAACAGGTAAAAAGCCAGAAAAGAAAGGAAAAGAAAAGACATTTAGCTGCCGTTGCTGAAGAAACAGAGATAGACACTCAGGACAGCTCAGGAGAAAGTGAGGTAGAACTTGAGTTACAAGGAGCCAGAGGTAAGGGGGAGGAGTCTGACACAGATCATAGTGACGACACAGAACCTGCAGTCAGGCCAAAGATGACACAGAGACGACCCCACACTGCAAGTAGCAAAACTCAGAGACGAGGTACAACTAGAATGACACATTCACATCTGGAAAGACATACAAGATCACAACTATTGACCTGTGTACATCCCCAAGGCCAGACTTGTTGCAGACACCAATACCCAATTCTGATTTGATTTTTTACACTGATGGTTCAGCTAGCAGACCATCTGATAGCACACATCTAGCTGGCTATGCAGTAGTTAACGATTGGGGGGTAGTAGAGGCAAAAGCACTGCCTCCAGGTACCTCTGCTCAAGCAGCAGAACTGTATGCTCTAACTAGAGCGTGTATTCTTGCTTCTGGTAAGGTGGCTACTATTTACACTGACTCAAGATATGCATTTGGCGCTGCTCATGATTTTGGCCAGTTATGGAAGATGAGAGGTTTTGTGTCATCTTCTGGAAAACCACTACAGCATCACACTTTGGTTAATGACCTGTTAGATGCTATTTTGCGCCCATCTCAGCTTGCAATCATCAAATGTGCTGCTCACACGAATGGAACTGATCCTGTTTCACGAGGAAATGCAATGGCTGACACTGCAGCCAAACAAGCGGCACTTTCCTCTCCCTCTTTGGTACTTCAATGTGCCTCCACACAACCTACCAATCCAATTCCAGTTCCTTCCGCTAATGATGTCGTGACAATGCAAAATCACGCTGATGACAGGGAGCGAAGTCTTTGGTTGCGTAAAGGTTGTAAAGTTGACGCGGAGTCTGGCTTGTGGCTCCACCCTGATGGTCGACCGGTTTGCCCTCGAGCTCTCCTTCATGTACTGGCACGTGTGACGCATGGTCCAGCGCATGTTGGAAGAGGGGTGATGAATGATGTTATTCGCTCACAGTGGTTTGCTCCAGGCATTACTCAAGTTTCACAAACACTTGTGGATAGTTGTATGATATGTCAACAGACCAGAAAAAAGAATAGCACAGTGAAACATGACCACTTAGAACCCCCATCAGGTCCTTTTGTAAATATGCAAATAGATTTTGTACATATGCCAAGCTCACAAGGCTTCAAATACTTGCTAGTCATAACCGACAGGTTCTCGAAGTGGGTAGAAGCTTTTGCAACGAAAAAAGAAGATGCAAGAACAGTTGTAAAGTGTCTGCTAAAAGAGGTAATCCCTAGGTACGGAGTGCCGCAGGGAATAGATAGCGACAGAGGTCCAGCTTTTGTGTCAAAAATCACTCAGGGACTGTCAGAAATCTTAGGATTTAAGTGGCAGTTACATGTTCCTTATCATCCACAGAGTTCAGGTCAAGTTGAGAGAATGAATGCAACTATCAAAGACAGATTGACCAAAACAGTCCTAGCCACAGGCCTGAAATGGCCTGATGCACTGCCGATTGTGCTGTACTCCATTCGGAGTGCACCAAGTGCAACTACAGGACTGAGTCCTCACGAGGTGCTGATGGGAAGACCAATGTCCACAGGGACAAGTCCCCCACTGACACCACACAAAGCTACTCTGCTTTGGACGGATGAGTTCATGACTGAGTATGTGAAAAGACTAACAGAGATTTTGAGAAAGTATCATTTACAGGTGGCTGACAGACTCCCCAAACCATCGGAAGAACCAATTCATTCCTTTCGAGAAGGTGACCTGGTATTAATCAAATCTCTGGAAAAAGTGTCTTTGTCTCCTAGGTGGAAAGGTCCATACCAGGTGCTGCTGACTACTAGGACGGCCCTGAAGGTCGAAGGCAGAGCAGAATGGATCCACGCCACAAGGTGCAGACTGGCCCCCCCAACCACTGGCGGAGGAGAGCAGAGCCCTGGCAGGTAACCGGATGGTTACTCCTTTTTTCTCTCCTGTTTAGTAGGTTCGGGCAGGGGACAGGTCAAGTCGGTCCAAATGAGAGAGAGACAGGAGTCTCTCTGATTCCAGGCGAAGGAGAGCGGAAAGGCTTTCCTTCTCATGACACAGTCGGTGCCATGAACCCAGTGCCCCATGGACAGGGGCGCCCTTTGCAGAATGATCCAGAAAATGCAGACCAAGAGCCAGATCTTGGACATACGGACAAATCAATGAGCCCATTGGGACTCTACAACACTGTAAGTCCTGACAAAACAGTGAGATACATTGACAATGCTGCAATGAGAGAGTCTGAAGAAAAAGAGTCAGAAAAGACTGATGGACATATTTTACCAGCTCTCTCCCGAGTTAAACGAATTGTGAATTCTATTGTTTTTAAATGTCCTATTGACAGATGTAAAATGAATGATTGTAATATTGCATATCCAGTTACTTTTTCTCGAGGTAGATGGCGGTGGTCTACATATGATAAAACACTGTTTGAGACGAAGCAGAGTTCATCCACGTCGACGAAGGTAACGTTTTCACTTGTTAGACCACTAAGCAGACCTCTGGAATTGTGGTGTTTCACCAGACAGCAACTGAGAGGTTCTCCTGATTGTAGATCTTGGAGTGCAAATTTCCAGGAGAAGGGGGGAGAACTGGTAAGCTGTAAGTTCATGGAGAATGATGATTACCCCTGGAGTGGTTACTTTGCATCCACTAACACAATTGCTCCAACTAAATCTGAACCAAGGGTGCAAAACAAATTACTGCGTAGCGCTCAGCAACCAGTAGTGCGAAAAGAAAATTCAGCCCTTAGTCTTATGCTTGATTATGCGCGTGATCGTAATCTCAGTAAGTGTTGGCTATGTCAAAATATGCCAGCTTCAATACATTCTCCAATGTCTAATCCAATTCCATTCACCAAAGCTGATTATGAGACGTTCAATTGGAATGATCTTGCTTCAAGATTTAGAGAAGAAGCAGACGATTGCTATACTCCAACATATCCTGTGGATGTTAAGTCATCACAAAATACAGATATTGCTCTATACGTTGTAAGAACGGTAAATGACAAATATCTGCCAAGCGGATTTAATTTCACCACTCTTCTCCGCATCATTCACATACAAAGATATGTGAAACTAGGCTTTGAGTACAGAGTTCAGGTTTCTCTAGCTCAAACTAACTGTTCAAAACCTTCTGAAAATCAAGTGTGTGTTCCCCAACCATATACAACCACTGCTATGGCTGAAGCTCTAGTTTATGTGCAACCATGGGCTGGCACCTTATCCATAGGGCCAGTCAAGATTCAGTTACGCAACTGTTCGGCGCCACAACAAAACGAGCAAAGACCTCAGCGTGACTGCTCAACTTATCTTCCCCCTGTCTTCACTCATGAGCTACAAAATGTTTCTTTATGTTTCAGAGGGATAGGGAAGGGACATGAAGACTTAGGACAAAGTAGCTGTAACACTGTGGTAGATGTCACTCTTAAACAGTCCCCACTGCCTGAGAGAGTGTATCTAGTTTGTGGTGACAGGGCCTATCGGTGCGTGCCGTATGAAGACTCACGCGGTGTCTGTTATTTGGCGTACTTAATTCCCCTAATCAGAGAAGTAGAATCTACTGAGATAGCTTCACTGTATCCACCGTTACACATATACAAGAGAGAAATCTCATCAACTCAGAAAGTAGCCAGCTTCCTTCTCCCTTGGTATGGTGTGTATGTGTCCCAGCAAGAGCTCTCATCTCTCTCCAAAGTCCTAGAAAATCATCTTAATGCCTCAAGCAGAGCTATGTTAGCCGAACACAAAGAGTTGCAGGAAGTCAAAACAGTAGCTCTACAGAATCGCATGGCTCTTGATCTCCTGTTAGCGGCTCAAGGAGGAACTTGTAAGCTCATAGGCTCTGAATGTTGTTCCTACATCTCTGATGCAACTGCTGACGTCATGGACATGGCTGGTTTTCGCTTGTTGACACAGCACTGGGTATCAAAGAATTGCATGATAGTCATGGTTTTAACCTTGGTGATTTTTCAGGTGTCTTTGGGTCATGGGGGTCCGGATTGGTCAGGTTCCTGACCACTCTTGCTGTTGCTGTCTTCCTTTTCATCCTCCTCTGCTCATGTGTAGGTTTGATAATCAAGCTGGTAGTGAAAAAGACCACAGGGTCTGTACTCCAAGCAGCCCAGGTGCATGTCACTGGAAACACTGCAGATCATAATCACACAGGTTTGAGGTATTATGATTTTGAAACTTTCCAGGACTGGATGAGGCGTTTTCACCCAGGTATCATTTCAGATGAGGAGGAGGAAACTCAAAATCTGTAGGTTTAATGTTTCTAAAAGCTTTCTTGGTATAAATCACTCACACCGTGCTAAATTGAATAGAGTTATGTTTGTTTGTACTTCATAAAGTTGAAGAAACATATCATTTTCTATTTACAGGTGACATCTTAGAATAATTTTTTGATTCTTTAATGATGTGATTATTAATCTTATGCATTTTTAGTTTGAGAAAAGTTGTAGAAATAGAGTAGTGTTAATGATTAATCTCCTAAATATCTAGTCATCTTATATGTTTTTCATTAATGTGATTGAATGTTTAATTATTTTTGAAATGTGTGTTTGAAAATTGATGAAAATGAAGAGGATCACTCCAGGAGGATGGATTCCACATCACCATGCATCGTATGTGCTAGTAACCTCTCCATGGTGATGGCCCTCTACTGTACGCAAAGTGCATGGGTTGAAGACTTCACTTTGTGATTGATTTGTTTTATTGTTATGATGTAATCAAATGTTTGTATGACTCCCCTTTAAGTTGCTAGGATTTCATCTAGTAAGAGGCAGGAAGTGTCTTGTCTTAGGTTGTTTGCGCATGTGACTGGTGACCTCTGTCAATGACCTCCTTTAACGCTTTGGTGTTCTAGGAGATCTTCTTTGAGGATTTGCCTCACTACTGCCCCTGGTGGTTGGAAGACAGAACTCATGGGTCACATGACAGTTGTTTTAAAGGGGTACATAAGAGGGGTTTTTTATCTAATTTACTGATTGTTTGCTTTTATTGTTATTGCATTATGTGTTTAAATGATTATGTGTTTTGATGATTTTACTTTTGATTTTGTTCAATGCAATTGTTGATTCTTGTATTACTTTTGTGTGAGAATTGTTATCTGTTGTGCGGATGTTGTTTCTACTCTGTTTGTGCCCTTACAGTCCACCAGTCCAGTCATAAATTGGTAATTTGTATTGATCTTTTGATCAATAAGAGGGGATTGTTATGGATATTCCATAACTGACCAGGACAACAGAATGTCAAGCTGTACTCCTCTGTTCTCTCAAACAGAAGATAACACATGTTGTTTAATAAACCAGGAGCCTCACAGGCGAACCAAGGCCAGAATGCAGGTCATCATCAGACGCAACAAGACAAACCAAAGATACAGATTTAGGTCATAGGTTTATGATTCGGAACTGACGAACTAGTTTCTATGATTGGCTTAAAGGCTGGTTTTGGACTGTGTGGGTCAGACGAGTTTGGGGACACCGTACGAACAGGAGGTGTCCCTTGAGTCGCTCTCCCTTGCAAGGTTCTTCATTAAAGTTTTCCCAGAATCATCATACGAAGTTTGGTTTGGTCTTCTCTTCTTCAAACTGACAACTGCCAGTGCATCAGCTCCGAAAATCCACAACACAGGACATGAGCAACACATGAGGAAGACCCTCGTTTAATAATGAAATTGTGACATCTGGTGGCGAAAGCTAAACATAGACCTGAAAATAAAAAAGATGCAGCTGAATTTCATTTGTGAGGAGGTTCTTTTTGGACTTTTCTCATTTAATAAGTGACTTTTTATTATTCTACCTCTGTGTTCATTATTAGATGGGTGACTGTGGATTGTTGGACCTGTTTATTTAGGATGTTTGGATTTTACATTTGTAGGAATAACACTACACTTGGAAATGAATATTAAGCACTCATAGAATGATAAGGGGCACCATGTCCATTGATTAATTAATGAATAATTAGTTAATTAGGAGGAAAACTAATTAAATAAAATTAATAAGTCTTATATCTGAAAGTCATGAACTCTGAGTATAGTTATCGCCATCCCTGATATAAAGGAACGGACAAATACAATGACTTGGATATAAATCGGCTCTGGACTGGGAGGAAGGGTCGACTCTGGACCTGACAGGACAACAGAAACATGGTACTTGTCAGTTTTAAAGTACTATACTGCTGCTCTTTCATGTTGTAGCTCGTTGCAAATCATAAATCATCTTGTTATCTAAATCACCACTTTCTAAATCATCGTTCAGTATTCATATTGTTATTCTTCCTGTCAGGCAGCCATTATTTTCAGTGAATTTCTATGAAAAATCAACCTGCAGAGACTTGAAACTATTAAAGCTTAACTTTCTGTGGATTTTACGTTCTAGATTTTTCTCCTTGTTAACAAACCACATTAGCAGAGTCAACAATACGTCAACATGCACATGGGATTTGTCCACAAGATGAAAAATATGGACCAGACTTATCCTAAAATGATGAAGAAATATTCAAGTTTCTATGCTTTCAGTTCTATGTGTAAATGATGTGTCCGCACCTGTGTCTTCTTTCCAGGTAACCAATACAGCAGAATGACCATGTGATCAGCGACACACTCACAGCCATCATGAGGATGAAGAGGATGGCCGACGTCGCCGCCAGAGCAGAAAAACCACAACACAGACTTGCGGTGGAAGTATAGGAACAAAAAGAGGGACTTTGGTACTAAAAAGACTGTAACGTTGAAAGATATCTGCTTGATTTGACTCATTTGGATGCTGAAGCTTCATATTAGCTTCAGATAAACTTTGAAATACATTTTTGCAGAGAAGGAGGACTGTGGATTTTGTCCTCCATCACTTCCATTGTAAGTGCATTATGAAGGAATCTTCTAATGGTCAGTATGAACAGGAGGAATGATTACAGCAAGAAAAACATGTTTCAATGTTCATTTGGGCTCCTGACTGTTGTTTTAACACACACTTGAAAGGTTGTGAACCTGTCCTTTAAGCAGCTGTAAAGCCATTATTTGCTGCTCATAAATATGCTTAAAATCAAAGTTGAAATAGTTATGGATCCCTGGTCAGTTAGAGATTTTAAACCTGTTGCCATACGTGCATGACATCAGACAGGTCACATGTGTTTTCACCTGACATTGAGTATGTTTACATGCACATTAGTATTCTGGTTTTGATCATATTCAGGCTGTTTACAAAGAACATGAGAAACCTGGTTATTCATCTCCCTCAGCTTCTTATTTCTGCACCAACTGACTCAACAGGTGAGGTAATTGTGAGCATACAGCAGATAATGATTCACATCAGAGAGTCAAACCTCCACCAAACACTCTGTTGAAACCAGTTAGTTTGACTTTAAAGTGTGTGTTTAGCAGACTGAAGGTAACATCTTAGTCAGCAGAGTGTGAAGAGAAAACCAACCAAAACCTTCTCACACAGTGACGTTCTCTCCTTCTGCAGCCAAGAACATACAAAGCAAACACTCAACAAACAATAACATCATGTGACAGTGTGAGGGTTCATGTGTAGTTTGTGTCCTGCTGAAAGCTCAGATATACAGTCAGTCTGTGGATACAACTAGATGGAACTAATACAGACAACAGAGACATCTAGTGGTGGAACATGTTCATTTCAGCAGAGTTCAAGCTGCTTTTAGCTCCAATACAAGTCAACTCCATCTGTCATTTGGTTCTTCATCACTTCAGTGATGTCATGTGATGTTTCTGATGGAAGCTGCTCTGTGTTTGTTCCTCTGGATCCTCCACTAAGTTCCCCACCTGTCCAATCATTTCTCTACACCAACAGCTGTTTGACACAAGACTTTACACCCAGCAGCTGCTCACAAACACACTCTACACCTGACTTTTATTGATGCTGGAAATATTTATTTGAAGTATATGTAAAGTTACAGACTAGATCAGAGAGAAAGAAAGAAAGAGATCAACAGATATTCTGCTGTTCGTTTGTTCTGGAGAATTAGTGAACAGGACGAATCTTCATGCTGATGGTCTTCAGGGAGTATTTAGAGCCCTTCCACTGGTACCACTCCACTCCTATGGGCCTCATAGTTTTATCAGCCCCCCAGTGATAAACCCCGTTGGGGTTTGCTTTTTGACAGTTGTTGTACCAGAACCCCCCCAGGAAGACTTTGGCACAGTTGTTGCTGCTGCAGTCCTGGTCTTTGTCGAAGGTGGAGAACTTCTGTTTGTTGTGATTACTCAGGGCGTCTCCTACATAAACACAAGAAAACAACAAGTGTCTGATCACAACACTACTGCTAATGACATCATATTATATAATGTTATATAACTAATAATAATATTATATAACTATTAACTTATTAACACTACAAATTTCACTACTAATTCAGTACTACTGCTATGGCTACCACTTGTACAAATACTTCTAGTACTACTAGTACTGCATCTGCTGCTGCTACTGTAACATAACAACATACAGTATGTCATGTAGACAAGAACTGCAAAAGGTCCAACGGACATAAACACTTGAAACCTGTTGGGCCTCATTTACATTGTTTTCCTTTAAATGTGTTTATAAAAACAAAAGCTTCCATGTAATTAATAAAACATGAGCAGAACACAGATTTGTTGTTACTGACTTGAAAATCTTTGTGAATCTGTCTTTAGCTGAAGGAATCACACAAATAATCCAATATAAGGACAGAAATCTTCAGTGTCTCCATGTGGAAACTAAACATCAGAAAAACAAAACTACTACCTGCTAACAGTAACTGACCTGCTCCTCCATTTTTGAATCCAGACACATGCAGTCTGTATCCGTAGAACTCTGATTCAATGGAGAACAAGGAGTAACGAGCAAACACTTTTTTTCCATTGAAGTCCTCCATGTCGACCAGCAGCTCAACCTTCTTCCTCCGAGTCAGATGGAAGAGATTCTCAAGACCTGAAAACACACAAACATGAAGTCACATCAGAGTTTAATGTTTGTTTTTATGAACAGTTTCATGAAGTCACATGACTGTTAGTTTGGTTTCATTTCTCACCGAGCCAGTACTCTCCAGCAGCGATACCAAAGCCCTTCTTGTAGTGATCCCAGGGCCTGTAGAAGTTCACCGAGCCGTCCATCCTCCTCTGGAACACCTGAGGGGGGGGATTAACTCAATAAACACACAAGATACTGAAAACCACTTGGCTGTGAATTGATGACTTCAGTTAAAAAACTCACCGTCCAACGTCCTCCTACTGAGTCCATGTCACAGTACACCTACACACAAATACACTCATTAGTAAATATGATCCTTTAGCTAAAACTACATTCAATCAATCAGCAGCTGCCACGTCTTGAGTCTGAAGTATTTTAAAGATAGAGTATCCAGCTGCTCCAACTGACTCCCATTCAAAAAGCCTCAACTTCTCTCTAGAAATACTGAGTCAATCATGTTTTCAACGAGTCCTTCTGGTCTCATGTCTCTAAATTTAAACCCTCTAATAGGTGTGTGTTGGTGGTCATTTTGGAAATTATTGCTCCGTTAATGAAATTTGAAGACTTATAGTAGCTTTGATGTCTGACGTGTGGGCGTTGATTGACATCTGTGATTGACAGGTGGCTCACCTGCTGCTCTTCCCGGCTCCGAGACTCGCACTCAATCGGACTGTTGTTGCAATATTTCACTAAATTTAATCTTACTTGATTATGATACCTGTTCAGTTAGCACAATGTGTGCCTTAAAAATCACTACAATGTCTGGTAGTTTTCCCTTTAGCTGCATGTGCTCCCGTGAGGTGCATGCACTTCTGTGAGCACACAGAACTCAGCGTAACACCTCCGCTGCAAACCTGACTGACTACTGACTGACCGACGGTACCCGTTGTATATATTGTAAATAATCACTTTTACTGAACTGTGAAAACAGACGCTGATATTTCAGTTTGATTTCCTGGTTTGATTTGTTTTGTGGGGATCTGCAGTAAAACCTGAAGCAGACTTTTGAGTTGTCTTTCTTTTTGTGGCTGTGAACAAGATTGATTGACTGTGGGACGAGTTTTTCAGACACACACACACAGACACACACACACCAACATTGCTTTGCTTATTTGATTTAATACACTTATTGAAAAGTGAACTGAGTTGTGGTCTGTTTGTTTTTGCAGTGCTGGTTTTTGGTGACATATAATTAATTGCTACTTGCTGTTTGATTTATTGTTTTGTAGAGCAAAGCAAGTTTATTTGTACAGCACATTTAAACAATAAGGCAATGTAAAAAGACATTTAAATACTATTAAAAAAGTGTTAAATTTGGAAATAAAAAGAAGCTAAAATAGAATAAGAGATAAAACAGGAGAATAAAAGTTACAGTGCAGCGTAAGATATTAACTCTCACGTTTGGTTTAATAAAAGGCAAACAGAAAAGTCTTCAGCTGTGATTTAAAAGAACTGAGAGTTGCAGCAGACCTGCAGTTTTCTGGGAGTTTGTTCAGATATGTGGAGCATAAAAACTGAACGCTGCTTCTCCGGGGTTTAGTTTTGACTCTGGGGACAGAAAGCAGACGTGATCCAGACCACCTGAGAGGTCTGGATGCTTCATAACGTAGCAGCGGATCAGAAATGTATTTCAGCCATAAACCATTCAGTGCTTTATGGTTTGACGGCGCTATTTTCTTTCTATTTTATAATTATTATTTGTCAGATGTGACTCTGACTGGCAGCCCTCTTCATTTAAAAGTTGGTTTAGTAGAATCAACCTGAACTGTCTTCACATGGTGACTCATCTATGAACCAACATCTTCTAACTGAGTCCCAGAGACGATGAAGTGTACCTGGACAGCAGACATGGCTCCGATGGGATAGATGGTGTAAACTCCACTGGGTCGGCTTTTGTCATGGTGATAGATGTCACTGCAGTCCAGCGGGAGGACAAGAGATAAGCAGGAGGTCAACACTGGAGCCAGCAGGAGGAGAACCACTGAAACCAGCTGCAACAGAAACACAGCAGCAGACACAGAACAGAGGCTGTTAAAGGACGGTTTCACAATTTATCAAGTGTCTTCAAACAGCAGTCAGGTGTCCATATAAACAGTGAAAGAGGTTTTCCTCGCTGTAATCATTCCTCCTGTTAATACTGGCTCAGGCACGTGCACAGATAGACCCCCACACACATAACATCAATTGATTGTAAAATTGATGTTACGTGTGTTTGTAGACGTGTAATGTGAATTCATGTATTCAGTTATAAGTGTTGGTTTTTTTTGCTTGACCACCTGCCCCCCCCACATGTCTTTGCACTGCCTTGAACTGACTATTAAAAGATCCCCTTCAAATGTGCTTTCAATGTAAGTGATGGAGGCCAAAATCCACAGTGCGTCCACACAGTCATTTAAAAGTTGATGTGAAGCTTCTATTCAGCTTCAGCAGTCTGAGTTAGTCATATCAAGTGGATATCTGACACATTTACAGTCTTTTTAGCATCAAATTCCCTCTTTGTGTTTCCTCGGACAGTGTTTCCCTGTTGAGCTGCAGGTGGAAGTATAGTAACAAAAAGAGGAACTTTGGCACTAAAAAGACTGTAAAGTTGAAAGATATCTACTTGATTTAACTCATTTGGACGCTGAAGCTTCATATTAGCTTCAGATAAACTTTGAAATATATTTTTGTACAGAAAGAGGACAGTGGATTTTGTCTCCCATCACTTCCATTGTAAGTTCATTATGAAGGGATCTTCTAATGGTCAGTATGAACAGGAGGAATGATTACAGCAAGAAAAACAGGTTTCAATGTTCATTTGGGCTCCTGACTGTTGTTTTAACACATACCTGAAAAGTTGTGAACCTGTCCTTCAACATACTGAAACTACTGATCAATATTTATTCAGTATAAAGTCACAAACTTACCTTCATTGTCAGTGTTCAGCTGAGGTGATCTGATGAAAATCTTAATGTCAATCAGTCTGGATGCTCTGATGTTTCTGAGCTGTATTTATATCCTAGAGATTCTTTCAGTGGGTCTGCCTAAACCTAACCAGCCTCACCATGTAGTAGGCGTGTCTGTAGTACTGTAGGAGTGTCATGTAGTAGGTCTATTGTACGTCTTACTTAGACTACTTGATTTTTCTGGTTATGTGGGTGGAGACAAAAGCAATAGATCTCAGGCTGGCAGACTAAGACTACTTTGCAGATCACTGATAATACTAATATAACTTAACTTTTAACTATAAAAAATGAAATAAACAATGAAATGAATGAAAGACTTTGTTGCATTTGAACCCTTTTTAACATGATGAGTTTTTACTGTTTTTAAACAGTTTTCAAACACCTTATGAATTGTTTCTCATGACTGTATGATCTTTTTAACCTTATCACAGCAGTTTTATCTTATTACAGATCCATGACTTTAATGTCTTTTTAAACTTGTAACAGACCATTAGTGTATCATACTTTTAACTTGTCACAGGAGCAGTTGTTGTTTTGGGACATTTATTATAAATTTGCTCCTATTAAGTTTAAGTAACTTTGCATGGATTTTAATGTATACATCTGGATTTTATCCTTGTAAACAAACCACATTAGCAGAGCCAATAGAACATCAACATGCACATGGGATTTGTTAAGAAGAAGAAAAATATAGACCAGACTTATCCTTCAATGATAAAGGAATATACAAGTTTTTTATTTATATTCATGTTCTATGTGTAAATGCATAGACAGTGCTGGAAGAAGTATTCAGATCCTTTACTACAGTAAAAATACAAAGACAGCAATGTAAAAATACTCCATTACAAGTAAAAGTCCTGCATGAAAATTCCTACTACAGTAAAAGTACATAAGTATTATGAGTTTGATGTAGTTAAAGTATTACAGTAAAAGTAGTGGTTTGGTCCCTCTGACTGATATATTATTATATATGTTTGAGGAACAATCTGAAGTGATTTATGTTCAAGGAATCCACCCAAGCAGCCTCAACAATAAACAGTTTAACTAATTATTTCCTTAAATATTAAAGTTGATAATATAAGTGTTTATTTCTGTAACATCACCTGTACAACAGATAAAATTCTGTCAGCGTCATTTGAAAACACATCTTATTAACCAAAGGGTGTAGATCTGGTTTCAACTTTGACAGAGACATTTTTTGTTGTACTGTCTAAATCAACAAAGTCCTCAAAGATTACCTGCCTCAATGACTTCAGACCAGTTGTCCTAACATCTGTGGCCATGAAAGCATTTGAGCGCATCATTCTGTCATATTTGATATCCTGCACCTCCCCACTGATGGACCCATCAGTTTGCTTTGTAAGCCAACCGATCTGTTGTGGATGCAGTAAGCATAGCACTCCACCCCGCCCTGCAACGCCTGGAATCACCTACACACGCATCCTGTTCATAGACTTCAGTTCTGCCTTTAATTCCATCAGTGTACTCAAAGTCTAAACCAAATTTTTGGACATGAACATTGACCCGACCATATGCCACTGGACTGGGAGCTTCCTGTGGAACAGGCCACAGAGGGTGAAGGTTAATAACTTAACCTCACAACCTCTCACCCTCAGCACAGGAGCTCCTCAGGCTCCCCCTGGTTATTCTCACTGTACACCCAACCAAGTCTCACAGTGATTTGTGAAATAGTCACGAAACTTACTCTATCTATTTGTGTACATGGACATGATTTTTCCTTTTTTTCATGACAGTCAGCATGATTTTCAAACTAATGTATTTCAGTTGAAAGTAGGTTTCGTGCCTGCAGCACATTTTTTTCTGTCAGTTAGGACTCAGGAGATCAGAGGCTGAGAAATCAAGTTTCTTGTCAGTTTTGTATGATAGCAGCTACATTAGCCTACCCATGATCCTTAGCAACCGTTACTATGGTGAAGAATCCAGCTAAAGCCATGACATAACCTGTATTCAGTATAACATTATGTAGTACTGCAGATTGGTGGTTACCATCAGGAACAAAACACTGTACTGTATATTGAAATGTAAAGAAAATATTGTTTGTATGTATAATAAACTCGCTCAGCCATAAATTGTGCAGTTCACAGAATTTGAAGCTTTGACTGATTTCTTGAGGCAATGCAGTTTGGGACTCTTAGTTGACTAAAGCTTTATCATGTAGCCTACACAGTCCTCTAGACTTTTTATTTCAACACAGTTTGTTTGTACTGATGAACTGATCAGCTGGTTTCACACAACTGTTGGAAATGTTTAAACAGGCCGTTATGAAAGAAAAAAAAAGAAAAAAATAGGATAAATAAAAAGTTGTTGTTTTTTTAAATGTATGGGATAACTTCCAGAACCCGAGCTGCCCGACGTAACCCCTCTACCTTTGTATGTTGGATTTATTTGTAGGCCTACTTTTCAAGTTATTATTATTAATTTATTTATTTATTATTTATTTATTTATTATTTGCGAGCCAATAAGCACAGGGGTATTTGGGCTTGCTCATGGGGGAATTGTTGGGTCTCTGTAAATTAAAGAGTACGGTCTTGACCTGCTCTATGTGAAAAGTGCCTTGAGATGACTTTTGTTGTGATATGGCGCTATATAAATAAAAATTGATTGATTGATTGATTGATCTATCAATCTATCAATCTATCAATCTATCCATCTTACATATAGATAGATAGATAGATAGATAGATAGATAGATAGATAGATAGATAGATAGATAGATAGATAGATAGATAGATAGATTGTCACACCCTGCCTGGACTTTGTGTGTTTTTTGCTCTCTTTATGTTCTTGTGTTCTTTGGGGTCTCCTGGTTTGCACTTCTGTTTAGTCCTTCCGTTCATATGGGTTTCCTTGTTATGTTTGGGTGGTGGGTTTGGACTGCCTTTTGTTGTTTAGCCTGGTGTGTTGTATACTTTAGTTTAGGTTCATGATGGTTCTTGGACAGGTTGGTGTGGGTTGTATTTAGAGTATTGTGTTTTCTGGGTTTTGGTTTTGTTACTGTGTTTCCCTTGTGTGTTCATGTAGTCCTCCTCACCTGCCCTGTATCAGTCTCGTCAGCCCTGCCCTGCTTCCTGTGTTTCCCTCAGCCAATCACTCCCAGCCTGCCCTTGTGTCTCTTCACCTGTTCCCCATTCCCTGATTAGTTTAGTCTGTATTTAAGGTCTGGTTTTGAGTTGAGTCTTTGTTGGATCATTCGTTTTGTTTGGTCTGCTAGTTCTGTTCAGCTCTGTTTTCCTGTTCATGACCCTCCATGATTAAAGGAGATTTTTTTCATCAAATCTGCATTCCGGCCTCTGCATTTGGGTCCACTCCTGCTTCCCCAACCTGACATAGATAGATAGATATATAGATAGATAGATAGATGCCTATGTTTTGTTTTGCTTTGTGTTTTTGGCCGATTCTCTTCTTTTGGCCTGTGTCCACATCACATGACTGTCCAGTTTCTCTCTGCTCAAACGAACAAAATGGCTGCCATTCCTTTTATTCTCAATGGAAAATGCAATACTTTAGATAGTTTCGGCATTAAAATGCATTTTGATAACATTTTTAGCAAGAAATGTGCAATTTATTTTCATAATCTTCATTCAGTGAATGTATATGATATTTAATTTGTGACTTATTACAGAGATTCTTGTAGGCTTTCTATCGTTGCTATGGTGGTTGCTATGAACACTGGTATCATAAAACCATGTAGTTGTAACTGTTTGATGTTCATTCAATAAAAAAGTAGATTTTACAGTGCCCTAGGGATGAATTGAATTGAATTGAAATGAACCAACATCTTTACTTTTTCTTGATATAGATGATCTAGATGCAGTTTAATAAGTAGTTCGGCTTTACTAGATATTTGATATATTCAGTAGATATATTATTTTATGACCCTATATTTACAACCTATTTTACAAACTGGAAGAACAACTGTGGTGCTGATTTGTATCAAGCTGCGTGGCACTGCTCTGAGGAATTGTAGGGTTTTTTAAATATTAATGTTTTTCCTAGAATTGGAAAACTTATGATGCTGAATTAAAAGCCTTCAAATATGCACAAAGGTCAAGGTTCAAAGGTCAGTATTTCACAGCAGGAGCCATGTAGAATCTTCATCCTGACATATGTTACTCTCCAGGTCGAAACCTTTCCAATCAACAAAGTCCTCAAAGATTACCTGCCTCAATGACTTCAGACCAGTTGTCCTAACATCTGTGGCCATGAAAGCATTTGAGCGCATCATTCTGTCATATTTGAAATCCTGCACCTCCCCACTGATGGACCCATCAGTTTGCTTTGCAAGCCAACCGATCTGTTGTGGATGCAGTAAGCATAGCACTCCACCCCGCCCTGCAACGCCTGGAATCACCTACACGCGCATCCTGTTCATAGACTTCAGTTCTGCCTTTAATTCCATCAGTGTACTCAAAGTCTAAACCAAATTTTTGGACATGAAACAGTTCATCTAGGAAAATGAATGGATTACTTTTTCTTCTTTTACTGTTTTTGTATGACAATTGTTATTACACCTCTTTTTTGTTAAAAAAGAAAAAAAAAAGAAAAAAATAGCATAAATAAAAAGTTGTTGTTTTTTTTAAATGTATGGGATAACTTCCAGAACCCGAGCTGCCCGACGTAACCCCTCTACCTTTGTATGTTGGATTTATTTGTAGGCCTACTTTTCAAGTTATTATTTTTATGATGATGATGATGATTATTATTATTATTATTGTTATTATTATTATTATTGTTATTATTATTATTATTATTATTATTATTATTATTATTCATTTATTTATTTATTGTTTATTTATTTATTATTTGCGAGCCAATAAGCACAGGGGTATTTGGGCTTGCTCATGGGGGAATTGTTGGGTCTCTGTAAATTAAAGAGTACGGTCTTGACCTGCTCTATGTGAAAAGTGCCTTGAGATGACTTTTGTTGTGATATGGCGCTATATAAATAAAAATTGATTGATTGATTGATTGATCTATCAATCTATCAATCTATCAATCTATCCATCTTACATATAGATAGATAGATAGATAGATAGATAGATAGATAGATAGATAGATAGATAGATAGATAGACTGTCACACCCTGCCTGGACTTTGTGTGTTTTTTGCTCTTTTTATGTTCTTGTGTTCTTTGGGGTCTCCTGGTTTGCACTTCTGTTTAGTCCTTCCGTTCATATGGGTTTTCTTGTTATGTTTGGGTGGTGGGTTTGGACTGCCTTTTGTTGTTTAGCCTGGTGTGTTGTATACTTTAGTTTAGGTTCATGATGGTTCTTGGATAGGTTGGTGTGGGTTGTATTTAGAGTATTGTGTTTTCTGGGTTTTGGTTTTTTTACTGTGTTTCCCTTGTGTGTTCATGTAGTCCTCCTCACCTGCCCTGTATCAGTCTCGTCAGCCCTGCCCTGCTTCCTGCGTTTCCCTCAGCCAATCACTCCCAGCCTGCCCTTGTGTCTTTTCACCTGTTCCCCATTCCCTGATTAGTTTAGTCTGTATTTAAGGTCTGGTTTTGAGTTGAGTCTTTGTTGGATCATTCGTTTTGTTTGGTCTGCTAGTTCTGTTCAGCTCTGTTTTCCTGTTCATGACCCTCCACGATTAAAGGAGATTTTTTTCATCAAATCTGCATTCCGGCCTCTGCATTTGGGTCCACTCCTGCTTCCCCAACCTGACATAGATAGATAGATATATAGATAGATAGATAGATGCCTATGTTTTGTTTTGCTTTGTGTTTTTGGCCGATTCTCTTCTTTTGGCCTGTGTCCACATCACATGACTGTCCAGTTTCTCTCTGCTCAAACGAACAAAATGGCTGCCATTCCTTTTATTCTCAATGGAAAATGCAATACTTTAGATAGTTTCGGCATTAAAATGCATTTTGATAACATTTTTAGCAAGAAATGTGCAATTTATTTTCATAATCTTCATTCAGTGAATGTATATGATATTTAATTTGTGACTTATTACAGAGATTCTTGTAGGCTTTCTATCGTTGCTATGGTGGTTGCTATGAACACTGGTATCATAAAACCATGTAGTTGTAACTGTTTGATGTTCATTCAATAAAAAAGTAGATTTTACAGTGCCCTAGGGATGAATTGAATTGAATTGAAATGAACCAACATCTTTACTTTTTCTTGATATAGATGATCTAGATGCAGTTTAATAAGTAGTTCGGCTTTACTAGATATTTGATATATTCAGTAGATATATTATTTTATGACCCTATATTTACAACCTATTTTACAAACTGGAAGAACAACTGTGGTGCTGATTTGTATCAAGCTGCGTGGCACTGCTCTGAGGAATTGTAGGGTTTTTTAAATATTAATGTTTTTCCTAGAATTGGAAAACTTATGATGCTGAATTAAAAGCCTTCAAATATGCACAAAGGTCAAGGTTCAAAGGTCAGTATTTCACAGCAGGAGCCATGTAGAATCTTCATCCTGACATATGTTACTCTCCAGGTCGAAACCTTTCCAATGATGTATTTGCTTTAGCTCTATGACACAGTTTTAATTTGCTCATTTCATGGACACAAGCCATCCCAGACCTAGTTTCAGAGCACTTTGAAGGACCAAGATATTGTTGTGTCAGATTGTTGAAGGAAAATATTCCAGATCAAAAAACTATCTTAAAAAGGGAGTCAGAGGTCCAAGCAGCAAAGTGTTCTTTAATGCCGGCAAAAAAGGGGAGCAAATTAGCACTTTTACAACGAACCAAATCGCTCCGAAGGTTTTTCCTTCTGGGTGTAGTTTTTATTCCCTTGGGTCGGCATAGGTCACACCTATCGTCCACCCTCCCTAATTTTTGGCCAATAATTCTGTTAATTTTATCTCCGTCACTCGTTGTTGGTCAAAACTCTTCAGGTTTTGAGCTGTTTGAGGATATGTACTGGCATATTCAATTCTACCTGGTTATATTTAATTGTTATATAAGTATTGGGAATCATTTTACACCATTATTGCCAAGTTGTCTTCTGGCCTTTTATTTTTTTATAAGTTAAACTAGTCATTTTACACCCTTATTTCTTGATCTCCTCCAGAGAGTATTTTTTAAAAAAAGGTGAAGACTTTAACACAGACCCAAGCAAAGTGACTTGTAATACAAACACACTCAAATTTCTCCAGTGTATGATTATGATTCTTCTACCGTGCCTCTATACGTACATTGTGATTAAATATGGTTCATGAGATTATAACTACACCAATACAAATTGTATCACACTAGCCCTTATTGCTTGTAAACGTATAAAATCAATCTGCATAGCTTAATATTGTCTTTAAGCACACCAATGACATTTAATGAAAATACACCACAATATAAAACAAAGCTTTTTGTTTGTTTGTTTGTTTGTTTTAGTGGAAATAGTGACTAAACTGAATCACCTTCAGAGATTACAATACTGCGGACATATAGGGCATTACTACAGGCTTGGAGGAAGGCCTGAAGTGCTTGGGTTAGGGTTAGGGCTGAAACGACCAACCTGTTCTCATTTCCAGGTCATCAAATTCCAAAAAACAAATGCTTCAGTAAAAGCACCAAAACAACAATGTCAAAATAGTCCATTACAAGTAAAAGTCCTGCATGAAAAATCCTAATACAGTAAAAGTACATAAGTATTATGAGCTTGATGTAGTTAAACTATTGCAACAAAAGTACATAAGTATTATGAGCTTGATGTAGTTAAAGTATTGCAACAAAAGTACATAAGTATTATGAGCTTGATGTAGTTAAAGTATTGCAATAAAAGTAGTGGTTTGGTCCCTCTGACTGATATATTATTATATATGACATCATTAGATTATTAATAGTGAAGCATCAGTGTTAGAGCAGCATGTTACTGTTGTAGCTGCTGGAGGTGGAGCTAGTTTACACTACTTTATATACAGTTAGCTAGTTTAGTCCAGTGCAGTCAGTTCATGCTCCAACAGAAGAACAAGAGCTGAACATTAACCTCAGAAGAACTGAACCTCACAGGTTATTAAAGGCCTAACATGTGTACATTTTGATCCACAATAGACATCCACAGTTTCTTTTTTATAAGTTAAAAGACAAAATCAAAACAAAAACAAACTGTAACAACCACAGAAATGAACAAATGTTAAAAAACAAATTCAGGAAACAAACAGCAAAAACAAAATCAAACCTTTAAAGACACAAATCAACAAACATCTCATTTATCAGCAGGCAACAACATATTTAGAAATAAACCTAAATTCTAGTTTCTAGTTCTAGTGTTTGTGTCTGTGACATCACCTATACAACAGATAAATTCAGTCATTTGAAAGCACATCCTGTTGACAAAGGGCATAGGTCTGGTGTCATATTTGGCAGGGACATTTTTTGTCGTACTGTCAAAATCAACAGGTGTGTTTGTGTACACACAGATTAAAAAGTACAAATGTAAAGTCCCTTACTCCTGTGCCAAAGTCCTCAAAGATTACCTGCCTCATTGACTTCAGACCCGTTGCCCTAACATCTGTGGCCATGAAAGTACTCAGATCCATGCTGATGGTCTTCAAGGAGTAGTTAAAGCCCTTCCAGTGGGACCACACCACTCCTACACCATGTATAGTATCATCAGCCCTCCAGTGATAAACCCTGCTGGGGTTTGCATAGTGATGGTCCTCATACCTGAGCGTCACCAAGTAGAGTTTGGAACAGTTCATGTTTGTGGAGGAGTTCCGATCTTTGTCAAAGGAGGAGAACTTCTGGAGAACTCAGGGCGTCTCCTACAAAAACACAAGAAAACAAGTGTCTGATCACAACACTACTGCTAATGACACCATATTATATAATGTTATATAACTATTAAACTTGCAACTAGTACTACTGTATGTATGGGTACTCTGCTACCACTTGTACTTCTAGTACTACTGTTACTGCATCTGCTGCTGCTACTGTAACATAACAACATACAGTATGTTCTCATTTACAGTTCTTTCTTTTAACTGTGTGAGGAGTCAGATTTTTGAGAAAAACTTCACCTGCTACCAAGGTGCATAGAGAAGGAAAAAAGTCTGAAGAGGTCAAAACCTGGCAACACTTAATAATAATAATAATAATAAAAATAATAATAATAATGATAATAATAATATTCACATAGAATCACATAAAAACACAGCAACAAAGAATAAAAGTGCTAAAATGAACAACATTAAAACTGACTGGTCTGCATATTTATTTATTTATCTTCTATCATGTTTCTTTTATTTCATCCACCAATCTAAAACCAAGCATAGCTCTGAATGATGGGACCCTCTCAGACCAGGTCCTGGTGGTTGAGGGGGTTTAGGGGACCTGACTGGTTTGGGACAGCTTGGTGTCCGAGGGTCTGATCGCTGTTTAACCCCCTTCAAACAGAAAGTTGCTCCTCAGACCCAAATGACACAAACACACAAACAGCTCTGCAGCTTCACTGCTGTATGTCGCAATAACTGTTGTGATGTTGCCACGGTAACAGCAGTATAATCTCAGCTGCTCATCAGTGAGTTTGTCTTCAGACTCTTTCCTGTCACTTGTCACCAGTTAAGAACAGGTACTTGGCAGCTGAGGCAGGCAGATATAAAGGTATTCCTGAAGAGTAACGTCTACATGTTTTTTATCTCGCTGTTGTCTGTTGTCCTTTGTACAGTGACTCCAGAAATTATTTGTTCAAAAGATTCAGTCAAAGAATCCTGATTTGTTTTGGTGTCTGATGTGTTAAGTTGGCTTTTTAATGTGGAGATTTTTGTTTAGGAGAGATTTATAGAAAATGTCTGATAGCTAAGACAGAGAACACTGAATCCATCATAACAGGACACTTCTGTCATGGAAACTCAGTGTTTTAAAATGTTCTCTTCAATCTGTGAAAGTGTTCATTATGATTTGTCATGTGCTTATTATCTACTGTCTTTTAATAGTAATAATAATCATAATAGTAATAATAAACTTTGTTTGTATAGCACCTTTCATACAAGAAATGCTGCTCAAAGTGTTGAACAACAAAGACAAAGACATTACAATCACTGAGTGTTTTACATAAAAATAGACATAAAATGAACAAAAACATGTAAAAAAAAAAAAAACATGAATGTAACATAAGAGGGAAGATAAATCCCACTGAATAATAATAATAATAATAATAATAATAATAATAATAATAAAGTTAAAAAGTAGAATGTAAGCCATCATGTCTTTTTGTCTATTTTTTCCTGCCTTAATAAATCTTCATTGGACCGTTTACAAACCGTCCAAAATGTTTCTGTGACGCTTTTAACACGATCCAACAGAAGGTCAAACATTACACCCATTTTAACCTCTCTGCACTGGTTTCCTGTTCATTTCACAATTCATCTTAAAATCTTGGAGATGACTTATAGAGCCCTACATGGCCCAGTTTAACATTATATCGTGGACCTTCTGCACCCCCACACCACGAGCCAAGCCCTCAGGTCCTCTAACCAGGGTCTTCTGAGGGTCTTCTGAAGGTCTTCTGAGGGTCTTGAGGGTCTTGAGGGTCTTCTGAGGGTCTTCTGAGGGTCCCTCAGACACGTTTTAAGACTCCAGGAGATTGTGCTTTCCAGTCAGCAGTAGCTAAGCTTTGTAATAGTCTCCCAATAAGTAAATGAGGTCTCTGGACTCTTTTAAAAAGCAGTTCAAATCCATCTGTTCAGACAGGCGTTTAGGTAGCATGTGGTATTTTATGTTTTAACTTGTGTTTTATGTCTGTTTCCTCTTGTGTGTTTAATCTGTTGTTTATCTTTGTTTTATTTATTTGACTGTGAAGCACTTTGTGACTGTTGTCTGAAAGGTGCCATCTAAATAAACTTTACTTACTTACTTATGTATGTGTAATATATAAACAAATCAATCAATATAGCTGTTTGATAGCATGCATGTGGGGCAAGGCCAGTTTAAAAGGTGCTAAACAAAGACAAAAACGAGCTCACAGTCTGATCAGTAATAATGTGTTTGCTGATTTGCACTTGAAAAGGCATAAAGTTTAAAATATTATAAATTTTAAATGTTTAGACGTCTATTTGTATCTCAGCTCAACATCATTCAGTGATTTTATTTCAGCTGCTTCAACAAATGTGTAAATTTAAACATTGTCACTGAAATGCTGTTGAAACACGTTCAGACTTTGCTCCTTATTTAAAAAACTCACTTTCAAACTACATTCTGCAGCTGCACCACGATCCTGCTCACTCAGAGATATTAACATATAATCTCAAATATTATAAGAATGATGTTCCATCAGTGGACCAATCACATCATGAGTGATAGAGATAATTATTCATTGATCCTCTGTGTCTAAAGCTTCATACTGATTGTTTAAATTTAAACTGAGATTACACATTATGTGCAGTAAAGATTTCAGGTCAGGAGCTGCTCTAACAAACTGACAGAGTCTCAGAGTTATAACAGAAGGACACAGAGGTTTGATTCTGAGCTGAGGATGAATTCACACTGTGTAATATTTAACTGTGAGAGAAAAAACTGCTGTTCAAAGAAATGACTGATGTGTATAAAGGTGGTAACTTTAGAAAGTCCTGAGTAACAAACTAATATCCAACCAGGATTTAGATTCTGACAGACAGTAAACCTTCACTAATGAATGAGCTTTGATACAAACTGAATGAATGAAGACATGAATCTCTGTAAAAGGAGACAGAGAGAACAGCTGTGTTCAAAATCACATACTAACATACTGCCGACTACACACTCAATCAGTACTTACTGCATATTGCATATTAAATGAACGACTAAGTTTATTACCAGCCGTCTACTAATAATATTAAATATAACATATAACAGCTGACTGTTCAAACTGAAGTACATTCAAGCAACAGTCTGAGCTACTGCTGAATGAAAATTGTTCATCACAAATGTAAAACATTATCTCTTCCACTCAACGTCACATTTTCCAGTATTATTTTAAGGCAAATTAAAATTATTTAATATTTTACTGTTAAATATTTTTTCTACAGTAGAAATTCTTGCTAATCTAGTTTGCATCTTACTCTTTCCTGTCACTTCATTTGATTCACATTAACCCCTTCACTGCCAGCTGTTCAAGTGAGGCTGCTACACCCACCGATTGGTCCATCTCACTGTCAATCAACATATCAATAGCTCTGATTCTTACAATCTAAATGAGCTGTCATGATTGGTTGTGTGTTGTCATGGCGATCCAAACCAAATGTGAACATCAAGTTCTGGTTGGTTGGGCCAACCTTTCTAAATGGAAGCCCCCCCATCCCCAGTGCAAATAACAGGCTGGAGTGTGTATGAATGAGAGGTGCGTTGGATAAACACCCTTCATTTACTTTAGCTGTCAGTCACATGATGAAGCAGCTCAGAGCCACATCTGATTAATATAAAAAGAGATGAATAATTAGTTAATTAGGAGGAAGTTTTAAAGTACTATACTGCTGCTCTTTCATGTTTTAGCTCGTTACAAATCATCAATCATCTTGTTATCTAAATCACCACTTTCTAAATCATCGTTCAGTATTCATATTGTTATTCTTCCTGTCAGGCAGCCATTATTTTCAGTTAATTTCTATGAAAAATCAACCTGCAGAGACTTGAAACTATTAAAGTTTAACTTTCTGTGGATTTTAAGTTCTAGATTTTTCTCCTTGTTGACAAACCACATTAGCAGAGCCAACAATACGTCAACATGCACATGGGATTTGTCCACAAGACGAAAAATGTGGACCAGACTTATCCTTAAATGATGAAGAAATATTCAAGTTTCTATGCTTGAATATTTAAGTGCATTATGAAGGGATCTTCTAATGGTCAGTATGAACAGGAGGAATGATTACAGCAAGAAAAACATGTTTCAATGTTCATTTGGGCTCCTGACTGTTGTTTTAACACGCACTTGAAAGGTTATGAACCTGTCCTTTAAGCAGCTGTAAAGCCATTATTTGCTGCTCATAAATATGCTTAAAATCAAAGTTGAAATAGTTATGGATCCCTGGTCAATTAGAGATTTTAAACCTGTTGCCATACGTGCATGACATCAGACAGGTCACATGAGTTTTCACCTGACATTGAGTATGTTTACATGCACATTAGTATTCTGGTTTTGATCATATTCAGGCTGTTTACAAAGAACATGAGAAACCTGGTTATTCATCTCCCTCAGCCTCTTATTTCTGCACCGATTGACTCAACAGGTGAGGTAATTGTGAGCGTGCAGCAGATAATGATTCACATCAGAGAGTCAAACCTCCACCAAACACTCTGTTGAAACCAGTTAGTTTGACTTTAAAGTGTGTGTTTAGCAGACTGAAGGTAACATCTTAACCAGCAGAGTGTGAAGAGAAAACCAACCAAAACTTTCTCACACAGTGACGTTCTCTCCTTCTGCAGCCAAGAACATCCAAAGCAAACACTCAACAAACAGTAACATCATGTGACAGTGTGAGGGTTCATGTGTAGTTTGTGTCCTGCTGAAAGCTCAGATATACAGTCAGTCTGTGGATACAACTAGATGGAACTAATACAGACAACAGAGACATCTAGTGGTGGAACATGTTCATTTCAGCAGAGTTCAAGCTGCTTTTAGCTCCAATACAAGTCAACTCCATCTGTCATTTGGTTCTTCATCACTTCAGTGATGTCATGTGATGTTTCTGATGGAAGCTGCTCTGTATTTGTTCCTCTGGATCCTCCACTAAGTTCCCCACCTGTCCAATCATTTCTCTACACCAACAGCTGTTTGACACAAGACTTTACACCCAGCAGCTGCTCACAAACACACTCTACATCTGACTTTTATTGATGCTGGAAATATTTATTTGAAGTATATGTGAAGTTACAGACTAGATCAGAGAGAAAGAAAGAAAGAGATCAACAGATATTCTGCTGTTTGTTCGTTCTGGAGAATTACTGCACAGGACGAATCTTCATGCTGATGGTCTTCAGAGAGTAGTTAGCGCCCTTCCAGCGGTTCCAATCCACTCCTGTATAAAGGATGGAGCTATAAGCCCCCCAGCCATAAACCCCGTTGGGGTTTGCTTTGTAACAGCTGTTGAACCAGAACCCCCCCATGAAGAGTTGGGCACAGTTGTTGTTGCTGCTGGAGTCCTGGTCTTTGTCGAAGGTGGAGAACTTCTGTCTGTTGTGATTACTCAGGGAGTCTCCTACATAAACACAAGAAAACAACAAGTGTCTGATCACAACACTACTGCTAATGACATCATATTATATAATGTTATATAACTAATAATAATATTATATAACTATTAACTTATTAACACTACAAATTTCACTACTAATTCAGTACTACTGCTATGGCTACCACTTGTACAAATACTTCTAGTACTACTAGTACTGCATCTGCTGCTGCTACTGTAACATAACAACATACAGTATGTCATGTAGACAAGAACTGCAAAAGGTCCAACGGACATAAACACTTGAAACCTGCTGGGCTTCATTTACATTGTTTTCCTTTAAATGTGTTTAGAAAAACCAAAGCTTCCATGTAATTAATAAAACATGAACAGACCACAGATTTGTTGTTACTGACTTGAAAATCTTTGTGAATCTGTCTTTAGCTGAAGGAATCACACAAATAATCCAATATAAGGACAGAAATCTTCAGTGTCTCCATGTGGAAACTAAACATCAGAAAAACAAAACTACTACCTGCTAACAGTAACTGACCTGCTCCTCCATTTTTGAATCCAGACACATGCAGTCTGTATCCGTAGAACTCTGATTCAATGGAGAACAAGGAGTAACGAGCAAACACTTTTTTTCCATTGAAGTCCTCCATGTCGACCAGCAGCTCAACCTTCTTCCTCCGAGTCAGATGGAAGAGATTCTCAAGACCTGAAAACATACAAACATGAAGTCACATCAGAGTTTAATGTTTGTTTTTATGAACAGTTTCATGAAGTCACATGACTGTTAGTTTGGTTTCATTTCTCACCGAGCCAGTACTCTCCAGCAGCGCTACCAAAGCCCTTCTTGTAGTGATCCCAGGGCCTGTAGAAGTTCACCGAGCCGTCCATCCTCCTCTGGAACACCTGAGGGGGGGGGACTAACTCAATAAACACACAAGATACTGAAAACCACTTGGCTGTGAATTGATGACTTCAGTTAAAAAACTCACCGTCCAACGTCCTCCTACTGAGTCCATGTCACAGTACACCTACACACAAATACACTCATTAGTAAATATGATCCTTTAGCTAAAACTACATTCAATCAATCAGCAGCTGCCACGTCTTGAGTCTGAAGTGTTTTAAAGATAGAGTATCCAGCTGCTCCAACTGACTCCCATTCAAAAAGCCTCAACTTCTCTCTAGAAATACTGAGTCAATCATGTTTTCAACGAGTCCTTCTGGTCTCATGTCTCTAAATTTAAACCCTCTAATAGGTGTGTGTTGATGGTCATTTTGGAAATTATTGCTCCGTTAATGAAATTTGAAGACTTATAGTAGCTTTGATGTCTGACATGTGGGCGTTGATTGACAGCTGTGATTGACAGGCTCACCTGCTGCTCTTCCCGGCTCCGAGACTCGCAATCAATCGGACTGTAGTTGCAGTATTTCACTAAATTTAATCTTACTTGATTATGATACCTGTTCAGGTAGCACAATGTGTGCCTTAAAAATCATTACAATGTCTGGTAGTTTTCCCTTTAGCTGCATGTGCTCCCATGAGGTGCATGCACTTCTGTGAGCACACAGAACTCAGCGTAACACCTCCGCTGCAAACCTGACTGACTACTGACTGACCGACGGTACCCGTTGTATATATTGTAAATAATCACTGTTACCGAACTGTGAAAACAGACGCTGATATTTCAGTTTGATTTCCTGGTTTGATTTGTTTTCTGCAGTAAAACCTGAAGCAGACTTTTGAGTTGTCTTTCTTTTTGTGGCTGTGAACAAGATTGATTGACTGTGGGACGAGTTTTTCAGACACACACACACAGACACACACACACCAACATTGCTTTGCTTATTTGATTTAATACACTTATTGAAAAGTGAACTGAGTTGTGGTCTGTTTGTTTTTGGAGTGCTGGTTTTTGGTGACATATAATTAATTGCTACTTGCTGTTTGATTTATTGTTTTGTAGAGCAAAGCAAGTTTATTTGTACAGCACATTTAAACAATAAGGCAATGTAAAAAGACATTTAAATACTATTAAAAAAGTGTTAAATTTGGAAATAAAAAGAAGCTAAAATAGAATAAGAGATAAAACAGGAGAATAAAAGTTACAGTGCAGTGTAAGATATTAACTCTCATGTTTGGTTTAATAAAAGGCAAACAGAAAAGTCTTCAGCTGTGATTTAAAAGAACTGAGAGTTGCAGCAGACCTGCAGTTTTCTGGGAGTTTGTTCAGATATGTGGAGCATAAAAACTGAACGCTGCTTCTCCGGGTTTAGTTTTGACTCTGGGGACAGAAAGCAGACGTGATCCAGACCACCTGAGAGGTCTGGATGCTTCATAACGTAGCAGCGGATCAGAAATGTATTTCAGCCATAAACCATTCAGTGCTTTATGGTTTGACGGCGCTATTTTCTTTCTATTTTATAATTATTATTTGTCAGATGTGACTCTGACTGGCAGCCCTCTTCATTTAAAAGTGTCAGAACTGTTTCAATCTTTATATACAGTCTGTGTATCCAACCAGTAACACGACTACCTCCACTTAAATCTGCTGGTTTAGCAGAATCAACCTGAACTGTCTTTACATGGTGACTCATATATGAACCAACATCTTCTAACTGAGTCCCAGAGAGGATGAAGTGTACCTGGACAGCAGACGTGGCTCCGATGGGATGGATGGTGTAAACTCCACTGGGTCGGCTTTTGTCATGGTGATAGATGTCACTGCAGTCCAGCGGGAGGAAGAGAGAGAAGCAGGAGGTCAACGCTGGAGCCAGCAGGAGGAGAACCACTGAAACCAGCTGCAACAGAAACACAGCAGCAGACACAGAACAGAGGCTGTTAAAGGACGGTTTCACAATTTATCAAGTGTCTTTAAACAGCAGTCAGGTGTCCATATGAACAGTGAAAGAGGTTTTCCTCGCTGTAATCATTCCTCCTGTTCATACTGGCTCAGCCACATGCACAGATATACCCCAACACACATAACATCAATTGATTGTAAAATTGATGTTATGTGTGTTTGTAGACGTGTAATGTGAATTCATGTATTCAGTTATAAGTGTTTTTTTTTTTTTTGCTTGACCACCTGCCCCCCCAAATGTCTTTGCACTGCCTTGAACTGACTATTAAAAGATCCCCCTCAAATGTGCTTTCAATGTAAGTGATGGAGGCCAAAATCCATAGTGCGTCCACACAGTCATTTAAAAGTTGATGTGAAGCTTCTATTCAGCTTCAGCAGTCTGAGTTAGTCATATCAAGTGGATATCTGACACATTTACAGTCTTTTTAGCATCAAATTCCCTCTTTGTGTTTCCTCGGACAGTGTTTCCCTGTTGAGCTGCAGGTGGAAGTATAGTAACAAAAAGAGGGACTTTGGCACTAAAAAGACTGTAACATTGAAAGATATCTACTTGATTTGACTCATTTGGACGCTGAAGCTTCATATTGGCTTCAGATAAAGGGAAAGAGGACAGTGGATTTTGTCTCCCATCACTTCCATTGTAAGGTCATTATGAAGGGATCTTCTAATGGTCAGTATGAACAGGAGGAATGATTACAGCAAGAAAAACAGGTTTCAATGTTCATTTGGGCTCCTGACTGTTGTTTTAACACAGACCTGAAAAGTTGTGAACCTGTCCTTCAACATACTGAAACTACTAATCAATATTTATTCAGTATAAAGTCACAAACTTACCTTCATCTTCAGAGTTCAGCTGAGGTGATCTGATGAAAATCTTAATGTCAATCAGTCTGGATGCTCTGATGTTTCTGAGCTGTATTTATATCTTAGAGATTCTTTCAGTGGGTCTGCCTAAATCTAACCAGCCTCACCATGTAGTAGGCGTGTCTGTAGTACTGTAGGAGTGTCATGTAGTAGGTCTACTGTACATCTTACTTAGACTACTTGATTTTTCTGGTTATGTGGGTGGAGACAAAAGCAATAGATCTCAGGCTGGCAGACTAAGACTACTTTGCAGATCACTGATAATACTAATATAACTTAACTTTTAACTATAAAAAATGAAATAAATGATGAAATGAATTAAAGACTTTGTTGCATTTGAACCCTTTTTAACATGATGAGTTTTTACTGTTTTTAAACAGTTTTCAAACACCTTATGAATTATTTCTCATGACTGTATGATCTTTTTAACCTTATCACAGCAGTTTTATCTTATTACAGATCCATGACTTTAATGTCTTTTTAAACTTGTAACAGACCATTAGTGTATCATACTTTTAACTTGTCACAGGAGCAGTTGTTGTTTTGGGACATTTATTATAAATTTGCTCCTATTAAGTTTAAGTAACTTTGCATGGATTTTAATGTATACATCTGGATTTTCTCCTTGTAAACAAACCACATTAGCAGAGCCAATACAACATCAACATGCACATGGGATTTGTTAAGAAGAAGAAAAATATAGACCAGACTTATCCTTCAATGATAAAGGAATATACAAGTTTTTTATTTATATTCATGTTCTATGTGTAAATGCATAGACAGTGCTGGAAGAAGTATTCAGATCCTTTACTACAGTAAAAATACAAATACGGCAATGTAAAAATACTCCATTACAAGTAAAAGTCCTGCATGAAAAATCCTACTACAGTAAAAGTACATAAGTATTATGAGTTTGATGTAGTTAAAGTATTACAGTAAAAGTAGTGGTTTGGTCCCTCTGACTGATATATTATTATATATGTTTGAGGAACAATCTGAAGTGATTTATGTTCAAGGAATCCACCCAAGCAGCCTCAACAATAAACATTTTAACTAATTATTTCCTTAAATATTAAAGTTGATAATATAAGTGTTTGTGTCTGTGACATCACCTGTACAACAGATAAAATTCTGTCAGCGTCATTTGAAAACACATCTTATTAACCAAAGGGTGTAGATCTGGTTTCAACTTTGACAGAGACATTTTTTGTTGTACTGTCTAAATCAACAAAGTCCTCAAAGATTACCTGCCTCAGTGACTTCAGACCAGTTGTCCTAACATCTGTGGCCATGAAAGCATTTGAGCGCATCATTCTGTCATATTTGATATCCTGCACCTCCCCACTGATGGACCCATCAGTTTGCTTTGTAAGCCAACCGATCTGTTGTGGATGCAGTAAGCATAGCACTCCACCCCGCCCTGCAACGCCTGGAATCACCTACACACGCATCCTGTTCATAGACTTCAGTTCTGCCTTTAATTCCATCAGTGTACTCAAAGTAAATTTCAATGTTCATGTCCAAATTTTTGGACCATATGCCACTGGACTGGGAGCTTCCTGTGGAACAGGCCACAGAGGGTGAAGGTTAATAACTTAACCTCACAACCTCTCACCCTCAGCACAGGAGCTCCTCAGGCTCCCCCTGGTTATTCTCACTGTACACCCAACCAAGTCTCACAGTGATTTGTGAAATAGTCACGAAACTTACTCTATCTATTTGTGTACATGGACACGATTTTTCCTTTTTTTCATGACAGTCAGCATGATTTTCAAACTAATGTATTTCAGTTGAAAGTAGGTTTCATGCCTGCAGCACATTTTTTTCTGTCAGTTAGGACTCAGGAGATTCGCTCATACGACGAGTTTGAACATGTTTTCAGAAAGAAGTGCAACACCGCTGCAGCTGCAAAAGAGAGGGAGACGGCTGCTGCTTGGTCAGTGCGTAAGTTTAAATGTTGTCCTTTGTAATCACAATAATATTACAGAGGAAAACTGCTTGAATGGTCGCCTATTAATTTATTTCATTTAGGTCCAATCCCGCGAGGGAGAAGCGCACTTGGCAGCAGTTTAGGATGAAATTTAAAAACATTGTTCAAACAGGTGAGACCTCGACATAATCTCATGGGGGTACCTCATTTTGATCATGTTTTACATTGTAAAGTAAATATTAAGTGGCTGTTTGACTGTGCAGTTGTTTTATCCCCAACGTAATGCTGGTTTCACATAGGCCTACATAAATGTCTTCTCATCTACATCATGTTCTGTTAAATTATTAAGCCTATTTAAACTAACACAGACTTCTACTCAGCCAACAGAAAGAAGGCAGATGTCCGTAAAACGGGTGGTGGTCCAGCACCGCCACCTCTAACGGAGGCAGAGGAGCTGGCCCTAAGCCAGACTATAGGAAGGCCAGTGGCTGGCTCCGACATTGTACAAAAAACTTCCGTTTGCAAAGAAACGCAGCGCAACACACAATATCTGCTGGGATGTGAGAGCATGACTACGATTGGTAATGTTGCAAATGTAAGGACGGATTAGGTTGTGTATGTAGATGATGGACTGTGACGTGAAATGGTACCGCTCAAAAAGATAATTGTCTGGAAATGCTAGAACATCTATGCGCGGTCTGATAACCATCTCTCGACAAATATTTAATTCTCTGCGCAGTAATGCTGTACCTTCATCCACGGGATCGTTATCAAAAGAACATGCCATGTTAGTGAAAAAGACGCCACTTACTGTGCCTAATGGACTTCTAATATACTGACACTGATTTTTTTTTTTTTTTTTTTTTAAGGATTTTTTTAAATGACAGAACTAGGCTACGCCAAAACTCGCCTGCTGACTGAATGAATGAGGAAATCAAATGGAGTGTTTGGCTCTGAAAGAGGGCGGAGACTGAGAGAAACTCGAGGTTCATTGAGAAAAACCTGGTCCCGACCAGGTTAGGTTCATAGAGTCTGTTTCTACGGTAACTGACCGAGAGCTTAAGTTACCCCTCTCTGTGAAACAGGCTAGAGTTATCCCTCTTTCTCTGGTTTGAGTTACCTCCCTTTTTGAAACGGAAAACTCAGTTTCCCTCATTTCAGGGTTAACAGACTCTGAGTTTTCACTAAACCTGCTTTGTGAAACGGACCCCTGGTGTGTTGTATACTTCAGTTCAGGCTCATGATGGTTCTTGGACAGGTTGGTGTGGGTTGTATTTAGAGTATTGTGTTTTCTGGGTTTTGGTTTTGTTACTGTGTTTCCCTTGTGTGTTCATGTACTCCTCCTCACCTGCCCTGTATCAGTCTCGTCAGCCCTGCCCTGCTTCCTGTGTTTCCCTCAGCCAATCACTCCCAGCCTGCCCTTGTGTCTCTTCACCTGTTCCCCATTCCCTGATTAGTTTAGTCTGTATTTAAGGTCTGGTTTTGAGTTGAGTCTTTGTTGGATCATTCGTTTTGTTTGGTCTGCTAGTTCTGTTCAGCTTTGTTTTCCTGCTCATGACCCTCCACGATTAAAGGAGATTTTTTTCATCAAATCTGCATTCTGGCCTCTGCATTTGGGTCCACTCCTGCTTCCCCAACCTGACATAGATAGATAGATAGATAGATGCCTATGTTTTGTTTTGCTTTGTGTTTTTGGCCGATTCTCTTCTTTTGGCCTGTGTCCACATCACATGACTGTCCAGTTTCTCTCTGCTCAAACGAACAAAATGGCTGCCATTCCTTTTATTCTCAATGGAAAATGCAATACTTTAGATAGTTTCGGCATTAAAATGCATTTTGATAACATTTTTAGCAAGAAATGTGCAATTTATTTTCATAATCTTCATTCGGTGAATGTATATGATATTTAATTTGTGACTTATTACGGAGATTCTTGCAGGCTTTCTATCGTTGCTATGGTGGTTGCTATGAACACTGGTATCATAAAACCATGTAGTTGTAACTGTTTGATGTTCATTCAATAAAAAAGTAGATTTTACAGTGCCCTAGGGATGAATTGAATTTGAATTCCCAAATTTCAAGCTTTGTGATTGGCTGACCGGAGGAGATCAGTTTCCCCCATGGTTAATGAAGATATTTCAATGTATGTTACCATAGAAACCGCTCTGAGAGCAGGAAGGTTAGCTGTTGATCTATTGAAATTTTTAACATATTGATAAGCATTGAGAAGGCAGTTTAATACCTGCATGATGTGACTGAAAAAACATTTTCAATCCAGAACAAACAAGCTCCTTAAACACAGTTTGAAGTGCTGCATAACTCCTACTGACATTGAACACCAACCCACAACCCCATTTCTAGAATAGTAGCCAAAATATCTGAAATGAACCAACATCTTTACTTTTTCTTGATATAGATGATCTAGATGCAGTTTAATAAGTAGTTCAGCTTTACTAGATATTTGATATATTCAGTAGATATATTATTTTATGACCCTATATTTACAACCTATTTTACAAACTGGAAGAACAACTGTGGTGCTGATTTGTATCAAGCTGCGTGGCACTGCTCCGAGGAATTGTAGGGTTTTTTAAATATTAATGTTTTTCCTAGAATTGGAAAACTTATGTTGCTGAATTAAAAGCCTTCAAATATGCACAAAGGTCAAGGTTCAAAGGTCAGTATTTCACAGCAGGAGCCATGTAGAACCTTCATCCTGACATATGTTACTCTCCAGGTCGAAACCTTTCCAATGATGTATTTGCTTTAGCTATATGACACAGTTTTAATTTGCTCATTTCATGGACACAAGCCATCCCAGACCTAGTTTCAGAGCACTTTGAAGGACCAAGATATTGTTGTGTCAGATTGTTGAAGGAAAATATACCGGATCAAAAAACTATCTTTTGAAAATAAAAAGGGAGTCAGAGGTCCAAGCAGCAAAGGGTTCTTTAATGCCGGCAAAAAAGGGGAGCAAATTAGCACTTTTACAACGAACCAAATCGCTCCGAAGGCTTTTCCTTCTGGGTGTAGTTTTTATTCCCTTGGGTCGGCATAGGTCACACCTATCGTCCACTCTCCCTAATTTTTGGCCAATAATTCTGTTATCTTTATCTCCGTCACTCGTTGTTGGTCAAAACTCTTCAAAACAGGTTTTGAGCTGTTTGAGGATATGTACTGGCATATTCAATTCTACTTGGTTATATCCAATTGTTATATAAGTATTGGAAATCATTTTACACCATTATTGCCAAGTTGTCTTCTGGCCTTTTATTTTTTTTATAAGTTAAACTAGTCATTTTACACCCTTATTTCTTGATCTCCTCCAGAGATTATTTTTTAAAAAAATTTGAAGACTTTAATGCAGACCCAAGCAAAGTGACTTGTAATACAAACACACTCAAATTTCTCCAGTGTATGATTATGATTCTTCTACCGTGCCTCTATACGTACATTGTGATTAAATATGGTTCATGAGATTATAACTACACCAATACAAATTGTATCACACTAGCCCTTATTGCTTGTAAACGTATAAAATCAATCTGCATAGCTTAATATTGCCTTTAAGCACACCAATGACATTTAATGAAAATACACCACAATATAAAACAAAGCTTTTTGTTTGTTTGTTTGTTTGTTTTAGTGGAAATAGTGACTAAACTGAATCACCTTCAGAGATTACAATACTGCGGACATATAGGGCATTACTACAGGCTTGGAGGAAGGCCTGAAGTGCTTGGGTTAGGGTTAGGGCTGAAACGACCAACCTGTTCTCATTTCCAGGTCATCAAATTCCAAAAAACAAATGCTTCAGTAAAAGCACCAAAACAATAATGTCAAAATACTCCATTACAAGTAAAAGTCCTGCATGAAAAATCCTAATACAGTAAAAGTACATAAGTATTATGAGCTTGATGTAGTTAAAGTATTGCAGTAAAAGTACATAAGTATTATGAGCTTGATGTAGTTAAAGTATTGCAGTAAAAGTACATAAGTATTATGAGCTTGATGTAGTTAAAGTATTGCAGTAAAAGTAGTGGTTTGGTCCCTCTGACTGATATATTATTATATATGACATCATTAGATTATTAATAGTGAAGCATCAGTGTTAGAGCAGCATGTTACTGTTGTAGCTGCTGGAGGTGGAGCTAGTTTACACTACTTTATATACAGTTAGCTAGTTTAGTCCAGTGCAGAGTCAGTTCATGCTCCAACAGAAGAACAAGAGCTGAACATTAACCTCAGAAGAACTGAACCTCACAGGTTATTAAAGGCCTAACATGTGTACATTTTGATCCACAATAGACATCCACAGTTTCTTTTTTATAAGTTAAAAGACAAAATCAAAACAAAAACAAACTGTAACAACCACAGAAATGAACAAATGTTAAAAAACAAATTCAGGAAACAAACAGCAAAAACAAAATCAAACCTTTAAAGACACAAATCAACAAACATCTCATTTATCAGCAGGCAACAACATATTTAGAAATAAACCTAAATTCTAGTTTCTAGTTCTAGTGTTTGTGTCTGTGACATCACCTGTACAACAGATAAATTCAGTCATTTGAAAGCACATCTTGTTTACAAAGGGCGTAGGTCTGGTGTCATATTTGGCAGGGACATTTTTGTCGTACTGTCAAAATCAACAGGTGTGTTTGTGTACACACAGATTAAAAAGTACAAATGTACAGTCCCTTACTCCTGTGCCAAAGTCTTCAAAGATTACCTGCCTCATTGACTTCAGACCCGTTGCCCTAACATCTGTGGCCATGAAAGTACTCAGATCCATGCTGATGGTCTTCAAGGAGTAGTTAAAGCCCTTCAAGTGGGACCACACCACTCCTACACCATGTATAGTATCATCAGCCCTCCAGTGATAAACCCTGCTGGGGTTTGCATAGTGATGGTCCTCATACCAGAGCGTCACCAAGTAGAGTCTGGCACAGTTCATGTTTGTGGAGGAGTTCCGATCTTTGTCAAAGGAGGAGAACTTCTGGAGACCTCAGGGAGTCTCCTACAAAAACACAAGAAAACAACAAGTGTCTGATCACAACACTACTGCTAATGACACCATATTATATAATGTTATATAACTATTAAACTTGCAACTAGTACTACTGTATGTATGGGTACTCTGCTACCAGTTGTACTTCTAGTACTACTGTTACTGCATCTGCTGCTGCTACTGTAACATAACAACATACAGTATGTTCTCATTTACAGTTCTTTCTTTTAACTGTGTGAGGAGTCAGATTTTTGAGAAAAACTTCACCTGCTACCAAGGTGCATAGAGAAGGAAAAAAGTCTGAAGAGGTCAAAACCTGGCAACACTTAATAATAATAATAATAATAAAAATAATAATAATAATGATAATAATAATATTCACATAGAATCACATAAAAACACAGCAAAAAAGAATAAAAGTGCTAAAATGAACAACATTAAAACTGACTGGTCTGCATATTTCTTCTATCATGTTTCTTTTATTTCATCCACCAATCTAAAACCAAGCATAGCTCTGAATGATGGGACCCTCTCAGACCAGGTCCTGGTGGTTGAGGAGGTTTGAGGGACCTGACTGGTTTGGGACAGCTTGGTGTCCGAGGGTCTGATCGCTGTTTAACCCCCTTCAAACAGAAAGTTGCTCCTCAGACCCAAATGACACAAACACACAAACAGCTCTGCAGCTTCACTGCTGTATGTCGCAATAACTGTTGTGATGTCGCCACGGTAACAGCAGTATAATCTCAGCTGCTCATCAGTGAGTTTGTCTTCAGACTCTTTCCTGTCACTTGTCACCAGTTAAGAACAGGTACTTGGCAGCTGAGGCAGGCAGATATAAAGGTATTCCTGAAGAGTAACGTCTACATGTTTTTTATCTCGCTGTTGTCTGTTGTCCTTTGTACAGTGACTCCAGAAATTATTTGTTTAAAAGATTCAGTCAAAGAATCCTGATTTGTTTTGGTGTCTGATGTGTTAAGTTGGCTTTTTAATGTGGAGATTTTTGTTTAGGAGAGATTTATAGAAAATGTCTGATAGCTAAGACAGAGGACACTGTATCCATCATAACAGGACACTTCTGTCATGGAAACTCAGTGTTTTAAAATGTTCTCTTCAATCTGTGAAAGTGTTCATTATGATCTGTCATGTGCTTATTATTTAGTGTCTTTTAATAGTAATAATAATCATAATAGTAATAATAAACTTTATTTGTATAGCACCTTTCATACAAGAAATGCCGCTCAAAGTGTTGAACAACAAAGACATTACAATCACTGAGTGCTTTACATGAAAATAGAAATAAAATGAACAAAAACAAGTTAAAAAGTAGAATGTAAGCCATCATGTCTTTTTGTCTATTTTTTCCTGCCTTAATAAATCTTCTTTGGACCGTTTACAAACCGTCCAAAATGTTGCTGCGACGCTTTTAACACGATCCAACAGAAGGTCAAACATTACACCCATTTTAACCTCTCTGCACTGGCTTCCTGTTCATTTCACAATTCATCTTAAAATCTTGGAGATGACTTATAGAGCCCTACATGGCCCGGTTTAACATTATATCGTGGACCTTCTGCACCCCCACACCACGAGCCAAGCCCTCAGGTCCTCTAACCAGGGTCTTCTGAGGGTCTTCTGAAGGTCTTCTGAGGGTCTTGAGGGTCTTCTGAGGGTCTTCTGAGGGTCTCTCAGACACGTTTTAAGACTCCAGGAGATTGTGCTTTCCAGTCAGCAGTAGCTAAGCTTTGTAATAGTCTCCCAATAAGTAAATGAGGTCTCTGGACTCTTTTAAAAAGCAGTTCAAATCCATCTGTTCAGACAGGCGTTTAGGTAGCATGTGGTATTTTATGTTTTAACTTGTGTTTTATGTCTGTTTCCTCTTGTGTGTTTAATCTGTTGTTTATCTTTATTTATTTGACTGTGAAGCACTTTGTGACTGTTGTCTGAAAGGTGCCATCTAAATAAACTTTACTTACTTACTTATGTATATGTAATATATAAACAAATCAATCAATATAGCTGTTTGATAGCATGCATGTGGGGCAAGGCCAGTTTAAAAGGTGCTAAACAAAGACAAAAACGAATGCAGAGAAAGTCAGCAACAATAAACCAAACTGAACCTGGACTGCAGAGGGTTAAAGACAAAAAGCCTCACTTGAACAGATGGAAGAAGCTGCAATATTACAGATTGCATGTCTGTAAAGGGCTTTAGTCATGATGGATAATACTTTGGCGCCCTCTGCTGGCACAAAGATAAAAGTGCATGATCTACGATGTACATTTATCTTTAAAAAAAGAGCCTGAGTCAGAGTGGGAAAAGTGTCAATAAAGTTTTATTCAGTGTCGTCCATTAATTCATTTATCAGACTTACATTTTGTTTGTTTGTTGTATTTGTTCAACTTTAATCTGACAGACAAAACACAGGAAGCAGCAACTGAAGATGAAAAATATAGTTAAAGATTTAAAACATGTATAGATCAAAGACACAGAGACATGACTGTAGTTCACAGTCTGATCAGTGATAATGTGTTTGCTGATTTGCACTTGAAAAGGCATAAAGTTTAAAATACAATAAATTTTAAATGTTTAGACGTCTATTTGTATCTCAGCTCAACATCATTCAGTGATTTTATTTCAGCTGCTTCAACAAATGTGTAAATTTAAACATTGTCACTGAAATGCTGTTGAAACACGTTCAGACTTTGCTCCCTATTTAAAAAACTCACTTTCAAACTACATTCTGCAGCTGCACCACGATCCTGCTCACTCAGAAATATTAACATATAATCTCAAATATTATAAGAATGATGTTCCATCAGTGGACCAATCACATCATGAGTGATAGAGATAATTATTCATTGATCCTCTGTGTCTAAAGCTTCATACTGATTGTTTAAATTTAAACTGAGATTACACATTATGTGCAGTAAAGATTTCAGGTCAGGAGCTGCTCTAACAAACTGACAGAGTCTCAGAGTTATAACAGAAGGACACAGAGGTTTGATTCTGAGCTGAGGATGAATTCACACTGTGTAATATTTGACTGTGAGAGAAAAAACTGCTCTTCAAAGAAATGACTGATGTGTATAAAGGTGGTAACTTTAGAAAGTCCTGAGTAACAAACTAATATCCAACCAGGATTTAGATTCTGACAGACAGTAAACCTTCACTAATGAATGAGCTTTGATACGAACTGACTGAATGAAGACATGAATCTCTGTAAAAGGAGACAGAGAGAACAGCTGTGTTCAAAATCACATACTAACATACTGCCGACTACACACTCAATCAGTACTTACTGCATACTGCATATTAAATGAACGACTAAGTTTATTACCAGCCGTCTACTAATAATATTAAATATAACATATAACAGCTGACTGTTCAAACTGAAGTACATTCAAGCAACAGTCTGAGCTACTGCTGAATGAAAATTGTTTATCACAAATGTAAAACATTATCTCTTCCACTCAACGTCACATTTTCCAGTATTATCTTAAGGCAAATTAAAATTATTTAATATTTTACTGTTAAATATTTTTTCTACAGTAGAAATTCTTGCTAATCTAGTTTGCATCTTACTCTTTCCTGTCACTTCATTTGATTCACATTAACCCTTTCACTGCCGGCTGTTCAAGTGAGGCTGCTACACCCACCGATTGGTCCATCTCACTGTCAATCAACATATCAATAGCTCTGATTCTTACAATCTAAATGAGCTGTCATGATTGGTTGTGTGTTGTCATGGCGATCCAAACCAAATGTGAACATCAAGTTCTGGTTGGTTGGTCCAACCTTTCTAAATGGATGCCCCCCCCATCCCCAGTGCAAATAACAGGCTGGAGTGTGTATGAATGAGAGGTGCGTTGGATAAACGCCCTTCATTTACTTTAGCTGTCAGTCACATGATGAAGCAGCTCAGAGCCACATCTGATTAATATAAAAAGAGATGAATAATAAGTTAATTAGGAGGAAGTTTTAAAGAACTATACTGCTGCTCTTTCATGTTGTAGCTCGTTACAAATCATCAATCATCTTATCTAAATCACCACTTTCTAAAGCATCGTTCAGTATTCATATTGTTATTCTTCCTGTCAGGCAGCCATTATTTTCAGTTAATTTCTATGAAAAATCAACAGAGACTTGAAACTATTAAAGCTTAACTTTCAGTGGATTTTAAGTTCTAGATTTTTCTCCTTGTTAACAAATCACATTAGCAGAGCCAACAATACGTCAACATGCACATGGGATTTGTCCACAAGAAGAAAAATATGGACCAGACATATCAGAACATGATGAAGAAATATTCAAGTTTCTATGCTTTCAGTTCTATGTGTAAATGCGTAGATGTGTTCGCACCTGTGTCTTCTTTCCAGGTAACCATCAGTGTGATCAGCGACACACTCACAGCCATCAAGAGGATGAAGAGGATGGCCGACGTCGCCGCCAGAGCAGAAAAACCACAACACAGACTTGCGGTGGAAGTATAGTAACCAAAAGAGGGACTTTGGCACTAAAAAAACTGTAACGTTGAAAGATATCTACTTGATTTGACTCATTTGGATGCTGAAGCTTCATATTAGCTTCAGATAAACTTTGAAATACATTTTTGCACAGGAGGAGGACTGTGGATTTTGTCTCCCATCACTTCCATTGTAAGGTCATTATGAAGGGATCTTCTAATGGTCAGTATGAACAGGAGGAATGATTATAGCAAGAAAAACATGTTTCAATGTTCATTTGGGCTGCTGACTGTTGTTTTAACACACACTTGAAAAGTTATGAACCTGTCCTTTAAGCAGCTGTAAAGCCATTATTTGCTGCTCATAAATGTCCTTAAAATCAAAGTTGAAATAGTTATGGATCCCTGGTCAATTAGAGATTTTAAACCTGTTGCTTTATGTGCATGACATCAGACAGGTCACATGTGTTTTCACCTGACATTGAGTATGTTTACATGCACATTTGTATTCTGGTTTTGATCATATTCAGGCTGTTTACAAAGAACATGAGAAACCTGGTTATTCATCTCCCTCAGCCTCTTATTTCTGCACTGACTGACTCAACAGGTGAGGTAATTGTGAGCGTGCAGCAGATAATGATTCACATCAGAGTCAAACCTCCACCAAACACTCTGTTGAAACCAGTTAGTTTGACTTTAAAGTGTGTGTTTAGCAGACTGAAGGTAACATCTTAGTCAGCAGAGTGTGAAGAGAAAACCAACCAAAACCTTCTCACACAGTGACGTTCTCTCCTTCTGCAGCCAAGAACATACAAAGCAAACACTCAACAAACAGTAGCATCATGTGACAGTGTGAGGGTTCATGTGTAGTTTGTGTCCTGCTGAAAGCTCAGATATACAGTCAGTCTGTGGATACAACTAGATGGAACTAATACAGACAACAGAGACATCTAGTGGTGGAACGTGTTCATTTCAGCAGAGTTCAAGCTGCTTTTAGCTCCAGTACAAGTCAACTCCATCTGTCATTTGGTTCTTCATCACTTCAGTGATGTCATGTGATGTTTCTGATGGAAGCTGCTCTGTATTTGTTCCTCTGGATCCTCCACTAAGTTCCCCACCTGTCCAATCATTTCTCTACACCAACAGCTGTTTGACACAAGACTTTACACCCAGCAGCTGCTCACAAACACACTCTACACCTGACTTTTATTGATGCTGGAAATATTTATTTGAAGTATATGTGAAGTTACAGACTAGATCAGAGAGAAAGAAAGAAAGAGATCAACAGATATTCTGCTGTTCGTTCGTTCTGGAGAATTACTGCACAGGACGAATCTTCATGCTGATGGTCTTCAGGGAGTAGTTAGCGCCCTTCCATGGGCCCCACACCACTCCAATGGCATAGATAATCTTATCAGCCCCCCAGCGATTAACCCCGTTGGGGTTTGCTTTGTAACAGCAGTTGTACCAGAATGCCCCCAGGCGGAGTTTGGCACAGTTGTCGTGGATGTCGGAGTCCTGGTCTTTGTCGAAGGTGGAGAACTTTTGTCTGTTGTGATAACTCAGGGCGTCTCCTACAGAAACACAAGAAAACAACAAGTGTCTCATCACAACACTACTGCTAATGACATCATATTATATAATATTATATAACTAATAATAATATTATATAACTATTAACTTATTAACACTACAACTTTCACTACTAATTCAGTACTACTGCTATGGCTACCACTTGTACAAATACTTCTAGTACTACTAGTACTGCATCTGCTGCTGCTACTGTAACATAACAACATACAGTATGTCATGTAGACAAGAACTGCAAAAGGTCCAACGGACATGAACACTTGAAACCTGCTGCGCCTCATTTACATAGTTTACCTTTAAATGTGTTTATAAAAACAAAAGCTTCCATGTAATTAATAAAACATGAGCAGACCACAGATTTGTTGTTACTGACTTGAAAATCTTTGTGAATCTGTCTTTAGCTCAAAGAATCAAGCAAATAATCCAATATAAGGACAGAAATCTTCAGTGTCTCCATGTGGAAACTAAACATCATAAAAACAAAACTACTACCTGCTAACAGTAACTGACCTGCTCCTCCATTTTTGAATCCAGACACATGCAGTCTGTATCCGTAGAACTCTGATTCAATGGAGAACGAGGAGTAACGAGCAAACACTTTTTTTCCACTGAAATTCCTCCATGTTGACCAGCAGCTCAACCTTCTTCCTCCGTGTCAGATGGTAGAGATTCTCAAGACCTGAAAACACACAAACATGAAGTCACATCAGAGTTTAATGTTTGTTTTTATGAACAGTTTCATGAAGTCACATGACTGTTAGTTTGGGTTCATTTCTCACCGAGCCAGTACTCTCCAGCAGCGATACCAAAGCCCTTCTTGTAGTGATCCCAGGACCTGTAGAAGTTCACCGAGCCGTCCATCCTCCTCTGGAACACCTGAGGGGGGGGGGATTAACTCAATAAACACACAAGATACTGAAAACCACTTGGCTGTGAATTGATGACTTCAGTTAAAAAACTCACCGTCCAACGTCCTCCTACTGAGTCCATGTCACAGTACACCTACACACAAATACACTCATTAGTAAATATGATCCTTTAGCTAAAACTACATTCAATCAATCAGCAGCTGCCACGTCTTGAGTCTGAAGTGTTTTAAAGATAGAGTATCCAGCTGCTCCAACTGACTCCCATTCAAAAAGCCTCAACTTCTCTCTAGAAATACTGAGTCAATCATGTTTTCAACGAGTCCTTCTGGTCTCATGTCTCTAAATTTAAACCCTCTAATAGGTGTGCGTTGATGGTCATTTTGGAAATTATTGCTCCGTTAATAAAATTTGAAGACTTATAGTAGCTTTGATGTCTGACGTGTGGGCGTTGATTGACATCTGTGATTGACAGTTGGCTCACCTGCTGCTCTTCCCGGCTCCGAGACTCGCACTCAATCGGACTGTTGTTGCAATATTTCACTAAATTTAATGTTACTTGATTATGATACCTGTTCAGTTAGCACAATGTGTGCCTTAAAAATCATTACAATGTCTGGTAGTTTTCCCTTTAGCTGCATGTGCTCCCATGAGGTGCATGCACTTCTCGGTGAGCACACAGAACTCAGCGTAACACCTCCGCTGCAAACCTGACTGACTACTGACTGACCGAAGGTACCGTGAGTACCCGGTGTATATATTGTAAATAATCACTGTTACTGAACTGTGAAAACAGACGCTGATATTTCAGTTTGATTTCCTGGTTTGATTTGTTTTGTGGGGATCTGCAGTAAAACCTGAAGCAGACTTTTGAGTTGTCTTTCTTTTTGTGGCTGTGAACAAGATTGATTGACTGTGGGAAGAGTTTTTCAGACACACACTCACACACAGACACACACACACCAACATTGCTTTGCTTATTTGATTTAATACACTTATTGAAAAGTGAACTGAGTTGTGGTCTGTTTGTTTTTGCAGTGCTGGTTTTTGGTGACATATAATTAATTGCTACTTGCTGTTTGATTTATTGTTTTGTAGAGCAAAGCAAGTTTATTTGTACAGCACATTTAAACAATAAGGCAATGTAAAAAGACATTTAAATACTATTAAAAAAGTGTTAAATTTGGAAATAAAAAGAAGCTAAAATAGAATAAGAGATAAAACAGGAGAATAAAAGTTACAGTGCAGTGTAAGATATTAACTCTCATGTTTGGTTTAATAAAAGGCAAACAGAAAAGTCTGCTGTGATTTAAAGAACTGAGAGTTGCAGCAGACCTGCAGTTTTCTGGGAGTTTGTTCAGATATGTGGAGCATAAAAACTGAACGCTGCTTCTCCGGGGTTTAGTTTTGACTCTGGGGACAGAAAGCAGACGTGATCCAGACCACCTGAGAGGTCTGGATGCTTCATAACGTAGCAGCGGATCAGAAATGTATTTCAGCCATAAACCATTCAGTGCTTTATGGTTTGACGGCGCTATTTTCTTTCTATTTTATAATTATTATTTGTCAGATGTGACTCTGACTGGCAGCCCTCTTCATTTAAAAGTGTCAGAACTGCTTCAATCTTTATATACAGTCTGTGTATCCAACCAGTAACACGACTACCTCCACTTATATCTGCTGGTTTAGCAGAATCAACCTGAACTGTCTTCACATGGTGACTCATCTTTGAACCAACATCTTCTAACTGAGTCCCAGAGAGGATGAAGTGTACCTGGACAGCAGATGTGGGTCCGATGGGATAGATGGTGTACACTCCACTGGGTCGGCTTTTGTCATGGTTATAGATGTCACTGCAGTCCAGCGGGAGGAAGAGAGATAAGCAGGAGGTCAACACTGGAGCCAGCAGGAGGAGAACCACTGAAACCAGCTGCAACAGAAACACAGCAGCAGACACAGAACAGAGGCTGTTAAAGGACGGTTTCACAATTTATCAAGTGTCTTTAAACAACAGTCAGGTGTCCATATAAACAGTGAAAGAGGTTTTCCTTGCTGTAATCATTCCTCCTGTTAATACTGGCTCAGCCACATGCACAGATAGACCCCAACACACATAACATCAATTGATTGTAAAATTGATGTTATGTGTGTTTGTAGACGTGTAATGTGAATTCATGTATTCAGTTATAAGTGTTGTTTTTTTTTGCTTGACCACCTGCCCCCCCCACATGTCTTTGCACTGCCTTGAACTGACTATTAAAAGATCCTTCAAATGTGCTTTCAATGGAAGTGATGGAGGCCAAAATCCACAGTTTGTCCACACAGTCATTTAAAAGTTGATGTGAAGCTTCTATTCAGCTTCAGCAGTCTGAGTTAGTCATATCAAGTGGATATCTGACACATTTACAGTCTTTTTAGCATCAAATTCCCTCTTTGTGTTTCCTCGGACAGTGTTTCCCTGTTGAGCTGCGGTGGAAGTATAGTAACAAAAAGAGGGACTTTGGCACTAAAAAGACCGTAACGTTGAAAGATATCTACTTGATTTGACTCATTTGGACTCTGAAGCTTCATATTTGCTTCAGATAAACTTTGAAATATATTTTTCTACAGAAAGAGGACAGTGGATTTTGTCTCCCATCACTTCCATTGTAAGTTCATTATGAAGGGATCTTCTAATGGTCAGTATGAACAGGAGGAATGATTACAGCAAGAAAAACAGGTTTCAATGTTCATTTGGGCTCCTGACTGTTGTTTTAACACAGACCTGAAAAGTTGTGAACCTGTCCTTCAACATACTGAAACTACTGATTAATATTTATTCAGTATAAAGTCACAAACTTACCCTCATCTTCAGAGTTCAGCTGAGGTGATCTGATGAAAATCTTAATGTCAATCAGTCTGGATGCTCTGATGTTTCTGAGCTGTATTTATATCCTAGAGATTCTTTCAGTGGGTCTGCCTAAACCTAACCAGCCTCACCATGTAGTAGGCGTGTCTGTAGTACTGTAGGAGTGTCATGTAGTAGGTCTATTGTACGTCTTACTTAGACTACTTGATTTTTCTGGTTATGTGGGTGGAGACAAAAGCAATAGATCTCAGGCTGGCAGACTAAGACTACTTTGCAGATCACTGATAATACTAATATAACTTAACTTTTAACTATAAAGAATGAAATAAACAATGAAATGAATTAAAGACTTTGTTGCATTTGAACCCTTTTTAACATGATGAGTTTTTACTGTTTTTAAACAGTTTTCAAACACCTTATGAATTGTTTCTCATGACTGTATGATCTTTTTAACCTTATCACAGCAGTTTTATCTTATTACAGATCCATGAATTTAATGTCTTTTTAAACTTGTAACAGACCATTAGTGTATCATACTTTTAACTTGTCACAGGAGCAGTTGTTGTTTTGGGACATTTATTATAAATTTGCTCCTATTAAGTTTAAGTAACTTTGCATGGATTTTAATGTATACATCTGGATTTTCTCCTTGTAAACAAACCACATTAGCAGAGCCAATACAACATCAACATGCACATGGGATTTGTTAAGAAGAGGAAAAATATAGACCAGACTTATCCTTCAATGATAAAGGAATATACAAGTTTTTTATTTATATTCATGTTCTATGTGTAAATGCATAGACAGTGCTGGAAGAAGTATTCAGATCCTTTACTACAGTAAAAATACAAATACAGCAATGTAAAAATACTCCATTACAAGTAAAAGTCCTGCATGAAAAATCCTACTACAGTAAAAGTACATAAGTATTATGAGTTTGATGTAGTTAAAGTATTACAGTAAAAGTAGTGGTTTGGTCCCTCTGACTGATATATTATTATATATGTTTGAGGAACAATCTGAAGTGATTTATGTTCAAGGAATCCACCCAAGCAGCCTCAACAATAAACAGTTAACAATAAACTAATTATTTCCTTAAATATTAAAGTTGATAATATAAGTGTTTATTTCTGTAACATCACCTGCACAACAGATAAAATTCTGTCAGCGTCATTTGAAAACACATCTTATTAACCAAAGGCTGTAGATCTGGTTTCAACTTTGACAGAGACATTTTTTGTTGTACTGTCTAAATCAACAAAGTCCTCAAAGATTACCTGCCTCAATGACTTCAGACCAGTTGTCCTAACATCTGTGGCCATGAAAGCATTTGAGCGCATCATTCTGTCATATTTGAAATCCTGCACCTCCCCACTGATGGACCCATCAGTTTGCTTTGCAAGCAAACCGATCTGTTGAAGATGCAGTAAGCATAGCACTCCACCCCGCCCTGCAACGCCTGGAATCACCAAACACCTACACACACATCCTGTTCATAGACTTCAGTTCTGCCTTTAATTCCATCAGCGTACTCAAAGTCTAAACCAAATTTTTGGACATGAACATTGACCCGACCATATGCCACTGGACTGGGAGCTTCCTGTGGAACAGGCCACAGAGGGTGAAGGTCAATAACTTAACTCACAACCTCTCACCCTCAGCACACGAGCTCCTCAGGCTCCCCCTGGTTATTCTCACTGTACACCCAACCAAGTCTCACAGTGATTTGTGAAATAGTCACGAAACAGTTTGAAGTGCTGCATAACTCCTACTGACACTGAACACCAACCCACAACCCCATTTCTAGAATAGTAGCTAAAATATCTGAAATGAACCAACATCTTTACTTTTTCTTGATATAGATGATCTAGATGCAGTTTAATAAGTAGTTCGGCTTTACTAGATATTTGATATATTCAGTAGATATATTATTTTATGACCCTATATTTACAACCTATTTTACAAACTGGAAGAACAACTGTGGTGCTGATTTGTATCAAGCTGCGTGGCACTGCTCCGAGGAATTGTAGGGTTTTTTAAATATTAATGTTTTTTCTAGAATTGGAAAACTTATGTTGCTGAATTAAAAGCCTTCAAATATGCACAAAGGTCAAGGTTCAAAGGTCAGTATTTCACAGCAGGAGCCATGTAGAATCTTCATCCTGACATATGTTACTCTCCAGGTCGAAACCTTTCCAATGATGTATTTGCTTTAGCTCTATGACACAGTTTTAATTTGCTCATTTCATGGACACAAGCCATCCCAGACCTAGTTTCAGAGCACTTTGAAGGACCAAGATATTGTTGTGTCAGATTGTTGAAGGAAAATATACCGGATCAAAAAACTATCTTTTGAAAATAAAAAGGGAGTCAGAGGTCCAAGCAGCAAAGGGTTCTTTAATGCCGGCAAAAAAGGGGAGCAAATTAGCACTTTTACAACGAACCAAATCGCTCCGAAGGCTTTTCCTTCTGGGTGTAGTTTTTATTCCCTTGGGTCGGCATAGGTCACACCTATCGTCCACTCTCCCTAATTTTTGGCCAATAATTCTGTTATCTTTATCTCCGTCACTCGTTGTTGGTCAAAACTCTTCAGGTTTTGAGCTGTTTGAGGATATGTACTGGCATATTCAATTCTACCTGGTTATATCCAATTGTTATATAAGTATTGGGAATCATTTTACACCATTATTGCCAAGTTGTCTTCTGGCCTTTTATTTTTTTATAAGTTAAACTAGTCATTTTACACCCTTATTTCTTGATCTCCTCCAGAGAGTATTTTTTAAAAAAAGGTGAAGACTTTAACACAGACCCAAGCAAAGTGACTTGTAATACAAACACACTCAAATTTCTCCAGTGTATGATTATGATTCTTCTACCATGCCTCTATACGTACATTGTGATTAAATATGGTTCATGACATTATAACTACACCAATACAAATTGTATCACACTAGCCCTTATTGCTTGTAAACTTATAAAATCAATCTGCATAGCTTAATATTGTCCATAAGCACACCAATGACATTTAATGAAAATACACCACAATATAAAACAAAGCTTTTTGTTTGTTTGTTTGTTTTAGTGGAAATAGTGACTAAACTGAATCACCTTCAGAGATTACAATACTGCGGACATATAGGGCATTACTACAGGCTTGGAGGAAGGCCTGAAGTGCTTGGGTTAGGGTTAGGGCTGAAACGACCAACCTGTTCTCATTTCCAGGTCATCAAATTCCAAAAAACAAATGCTTCAGTAAAAGCACCAAAACAATAATGTCAAAATACTCCATTACAAGTAAAAGTCCTGCATGAAAAATCCTAATACAGTAAAAGTACATAAGTATTATGAGCTTGATGTAGTTAAAGTATTGCAGTAAAAGTACATAAGTATTATGAGCTTGATGTAGTTAAAGTATTGCAGTAAAAGTACATAAGTATTATGAGCTTGATGTAGTTAAAGTATTGCAGTAAAAGTAGTGGTTTGGTCCCTCTGACTGATATATTATTATATATGACATCATTAGATTATTAATAGTGAAGCATCAGTGTTAGAGCAGCATGTTACTGTTGTAGCTGCTGGAGGTGGAGCTAGTTTACACTACTTTATATACAGTTAGCTAGTTTAGTCCAGTGCAGAGTCAGTTCATGCTCCAACAGAAGAACAAGAGCTGAACATTAACCTCAGAAGAACTGAACCTCACAGGTTATTAAAGGCCTAACATGTGCACATTTTGATCCACAATAGACATCCACAGTTTCTTTTTTATAAGTTAAAAGACAAAATTAAAACAAAAACAAACTGTAACAACCACAGAAATGAACAAATGTTAAAAAACAAATTCAGGAAACAAACAGCAAAAACAAAATCAAACCTTTAAAGACACAAATCAACAAACATCTCATTTATCAGCAGGCAACAACATATTTAGAAATAAACCTAAATTCTAGTTTCTAGTTCTAGTGTTTGTGTCTGTGACATCACCTGTACAACAGATAAATTCAGTCATTTGAAAGCACATCCTGTTGACAAAGGGCGTAGGTCTGGTGTCATATTTGGCAGGGACATTTTTTGTCGTACTGTCAAAATCAACAGTTGTGTATGTGTACACACAGATTAAAAAGTACAAATGTACAGTCCCTTACTCCTGTGCCAAAGTCCTCAAAGATTACCTGCCTCATTGACTTCAGACCCGTTGCCCTAACATCTGTGGCCATGAAAGTACTCAGATCCATGCTGATGGTCTTCAAGGAGTAGTTAAAGCCCTTCCAGTGGGACCACACCACTCCTACACCATGTATAGTATCATCAGCCCTCCAGTGATAAACCCTGCTGGGGTTTGCATAGTGATGGTCCTCATACCAGAGCGTCACCAAGTAGAGTCTGGCACAGTTCATGTTTGTGGAGGAGTTCCGATCTTTGTCAAAGGAGGAGAACTTCTGGAGAACTCAGGGAGTCTCCTACAAAAACACAAGAAAACAACAAGTGTCTGATCACAACACTACTGCTAATGACACCATATTATATAATGTTATATAACTTTAAACCATGTAGCTAGTACTACTGTATGTATGAGTACTCTGCTACCAGTTGTACTTCTAGTATTACTGTTACTGCATCTGCTGCTGCTACTGTAACATAACAACATACAGTATGTTCTCATTTACAATTCTTTCTTTTAACTGTGTGAGGAGTCAGATTTTTGAGAAAAACTTCACCTGCTACCAAGGTGCATAGAGAAGGAAAAAAGTCTGAAGAAGTCAAAACCTGGCAACACTTAACAATAATAATAATAATAATAATAATAATAATAATAATAATAATAATAATAATAATAATATTCACATAGAATCACATAAAAACACAGCAACAAAGAATAAAAGTGAAAACATTAAAAACTGACTGGTCTGCATATTTATTTATTTATCTTCTATCATGTTTCTTTTATTTCATCCACCAATCTAAAACCAAGCATAGCTCTGAATGATGGGACCCTCTCAGACCAGGTCCTGGTGGTTGAGGAGGTTTGAGGGACCTGACTGGTTTGGGACAGCTTGGTGTCCGAGGGTCTGATCGCTGTTTAACCCCCTTCAAACAGAAAGTTGCTCCTCAGACCCAAATGACACAAACACACAAACAGCTCTGCAGCTTCACTGCTGTATGTCGCAATAACTGTTGTGATGTTGCCACGGTAACAGCAGTATAATCTCAGCTGCTCATCAGTGAGTTTGTGTTCAGACTCTTTCCTGTCACTTGTCACCAGTTAAGAACAGGTACTTGGCAGCTGAGGCAGGCAGATATAAAGGTATTCCTGAAGAGTAACGTCTACATGTTTTTTATCTCGCTGTTGTCTGTTGTCCTTTGTACAGTGACTTATTTGTTGAAAAGATTCAGTCAAAGAATCCTGATTTTTTTTGGTGTCTGATGTGTTAAGTTGGCTTTTTAATGTGGAGATTTTTGTTTAGGAGAGATTTATAGAAAATGTCTGATAGCTAAGACAGAGGACACTGTATCCATCATAACAGGACACTTCTGTCATGGAAACTCAGTGTTTTAAAATGTTCTCTTCAATCTGTGAAAGTGTTCATTATGATTTGTCATGTGCTTATTATTTAGTGTCTTTTAATAGTAATAATAATCATAATAGTAATAATAAACTTTATTTGTATAGCACCTTTCATACAAGAAATGCTGCTCAAAGTGTTGAACAACAAAGACATTACAATCACTGAGTGCTTCACATGAAAATAGACATAAAAGTTAAAAAGTAGAATGTAAGCCATCATGTCTTTTTGTCTATTTTTTCCTGCCTTAATAAATCTTCTTTGGACTGTTTACAAACCATCCAAAATGTTGCTGCGATGCTTTTAACACGATCCAACAGAAGGTCAAACATTACACCCATTTTAACCTCTCTGCACTGGCTTCCTGTTCATTTCACAATTCATCTTAAAATCTTGTTGATGACTTATAGAGCCCTACATGGCCTGGTTTAACATTATATCATGGACCTTCTGCACCCCCACACCACGAGCCAAGCCCTCAGGTCTTCTAACCAGGTTCTTCTGAGGGTCTTCTGAAGGTCTTCTGAGGGTCTTGAGGGTCTTGAGGGTCTTCTGAGGGTCTTCTGAGGGTCTCTCAGACACGTTTTAAGACTCCAGGAGATTGTGCTTTCCAGTCAGCAGTAGGTAAGCTTTGTAATAGTTTCCCAATAAGTAAATGAGGTCTCTGGACTCTTTTAAAAAGCAGTTCAAATCCATCTGTTCAGACAGGCGTTTAGGTAGCATGTGGTATTTTATGTTTTAACTTGTGTTTTATGTCTGTTTCCTCTCGTGTGTTTTATCTGTTGTTTATCTTTGTTTTATTTATTTGACTGTGAAGCACTTTGTGACTGTTGTCTGAAAGGTGCTATCTAAATAAACTTTACTTACTTACTTACTTATGTATATGTAATATATAAACAAATCAATCAATATAGCTGTTTGATAGCATGCATGTGGGGCAAGGCCAGTTTAAAAGGTGCTAAACAAAGACAAAAACGAATGCAGAGAAAGTCAGCAACAATAAACCAAACTGAACCTGGACTGCAGAGGGTTAAAGACAAAAAGCCTCACTTGAACAGATGGAAGAAGCTGCAATATTACAGATTGCATGTCTGTAAAGGGCTTTAGTCATGATGGATAATACTTTGGCGCCCTCGGCTGGCACAAAGATAAAAGTGCATGATCTACGATGCACATGTATCTTTAAAAAAAGAGCCTGAGTCAGAGTGGGAAAAGTGTCAATAAAGTTTTATTCAGTGCCGTCCATTAATTCATTTATCAGACTTACATTTTGTTTGTTTGTTGTATTTGTTCAACTTTAATCTGACAGACAAAACACAGGAAGCAGCAACTGAAGATGAAAAATATAG
>NC_056552.1:834094-839510 GCF_910596095.1 Thunnus maccoyii | reverse complement strand
AGGAGGAGGAGGGGAGGAGGAGGAGGAGGAGGAGGAGGAGGAGGAAGGGGGGGGGGGGGGGGGGGGGGAGGATGGATGGAGGGATGGATGTGACTGCGGCAGCCTTTTTGAAAAGAGAAGTGGTGATATTACAGCGGCTCCTTTTTTTTTTTCTACCCTCTGCCTGCTGAAATGCATGATGGGAAGGTCTCCTGTGTTTTTGTGGGGCGGCGTCCAGTGAACAGGAAACATGTCAGGGTCAGACGCTGCTGCTGCTGCTGAGCGCAAACACTCCGTCTGCTGCGCTTTCATATCAAACCGCCGTCGTCACTTCAACTGATAAACATCACTGATATCATATAATAATTAATTACTGTCATAAAACCGGACTTTATTTATTTATTTACTTAATTATTATTTATGCACACGTCACGTCTGATAATAATCAATAAACTGTTTTCAGGCTGATCGGTTCTGGAGCTTTTCATCGTGTCACATGATCTTCCTCCACTCCACATATATAAAAACATGTTTATCTCAACGATCACTCTGTTAGAGACACCTGCGTCGTCGTCGTCATGGCGACGACAGCCGTGTTTCCATCACCGTCGACATTTTGAAGAATCGAATTAGAAAAGTTTGATGAAACAACAACAACAACAAAAAAATCCTCAATTTTGCAAAAAAAAAAAAGTTTTTACGCTCGTCTGAGGAGTCACATGACTTCCTGGATGTTCCCATGAAATCATGGTTGTTAGTAGCAACAACAGCATGAACATGAAACACAATAACAACTGTTCTTCTTCTACTCTGTTTATTACAGCCACTTGACATTAGATGGAAACACGGCTGATAATAACCACGGGGTCAAAGGTCAGGAGACGATCGTATTTACGCCTTTTAAAAAAACTGTCCCAACTCTCGGTTGGAAACAGGAAACAGGAAACAGGAAACAGGAAACGAAGAGCGTCTCCTGTTAAGTTAAAGCCTCCCTCCTCTTCCTCCTTCCGTCCACATATATAAACGTCACCGCCGCTCCGCCTCACAGTCACTACGGCCGCCAGACGCCAGCTGTCACTCAAACTGACGTCAGTATCTGTGTGAAATACTACGATACCCATGAGCCTCAGCGGCTGTTGCCACGGAGTCAGTCGGAGCTGCAGCGAATTCAAAAACGATTCGTCGTTAACTTCGTGAAACGACACACGTCGCCACGGTTACTGAACTGTAGATCGTTAAATTTGTTTCATCTTCGTGTTGATGCCGAAATGCATGCTGGGAGTCGTAGTCGACGTTCTGTCCGTCGGCGTTTATGTCTGAATGAATTTCACTGCAGGAAACAGGCTGCGTGTGTGTGTGTGTGTGTGTCTGTTTTTGTGTGTTTGTGTGTGTGTGTCTGTGTGTGTGTGTGTGTGTGTCTGTGTGTGTCTGTGTGTGTGTGTGTGTGTGTGTGTGTCTGTGTCTGTCTGTGTGGTGTGTGTGTGTGTGTGTGTGTCTGTGTGTGTGTGTGTCTGTGTGTGTCTGTGTGTGTGTGTGTGTGTCTGTGTGTGTGTGTGTGTGTGTGTGTGTGTCGGGGGGGGGGGGGGGGGGGGGGGGGGGGATAAGAGCTGCTTTCTAGCCTCCCTCGCGGCCTCCTGAAGGGTCCCGTCCCCGCAGGTTGAGCCCCGCTGGTCTCATGGTTCAGGTTCTTTGTTCTCTGGTGGGAAGCCAGAAGCCTTTGAGGGTCAACGGTGACGCGTTGAAGTGTGAGAACGTCTTGACGGAGACGATCTCAGTCAGTTTAACGTCTGGCGCTGAAGAACAGAATCATCTTTAAACTGCAGCACGGTGAGATTTGATCTGCTGTTTGTAGTTGATGATGCTGATGGGACCGGCTCTCATCTATTCACGCTCTGAATACCAGATGTGAGAATATTTTTTCTTTTTTTTTGTCGGAGGGGTACAATCTCCTGTCTGCGAGCGTCTCTGGTGTCTGCAGCGTGGGATTATGGGAGGACGACGTGCTGTCAATCATTTAGCGGGGGCGTAGGTGTGATTTCCCTCTCATGCTGCAGGTTGGTTTTGGATGGAATCTCATTACTGGCCGTGTTTCAGGGTGACTGACAGCAGAATAATGTTTGGGGGCCCCCAGAGGGCCCCGGCCAGCTAAATGTTAAATGTATGAATGCATGGGAGTCAATGGAGAGATGAAGTGTAGCTGCATATTTTTTTTTTTTTTCTTCCTGGGAAACAGTCACGGAGAGAGAGAGAAGTGTGACCCTGAACACACCATCTGCTGCTCAAACACAACCTGCAGCTTCCACACGTTATCTTTATAACATTTAAACGCATCACGCACACTTTAAAGCTGTTTAGCAGGAAAAGCTGATGGAATAAAAGAGCTCATGTATGTGTTTGAGTCTCCGTCCGGATGTGCAGAAGCTGCTGGGAGGCAGGAAGTTTTTATACTCAAACCTCAGACATCAGGGGAAGCGCCCGAATACAAATACGTTATTCTGCAAAGCACAAACAGTGAGGTTTCTTACAAATATTTTAAAAATTATTTGTTTTCTAGAAGGAAAAAAAAGTCAAAAACCAGCGTGCAGGTCGGTGACATCACTATCTCTCCTCTGCTCCGCTGTGACGTCTATCAGCAGGTCTCATCCACCCGCTACATGACGCACATCCTAATATAAACGTCACTTCTGGAGATACTGACACTTTCATTCTCTAAAAAAAAACGTAATAAAAACAAAAACAGTATTTTTAGGCCTCTCTCCACTTTTATTCAAATACAAATACAAATAATTTTGCTGCCTCAACAAATACAAATACAGATACAGATACAGATACAAATACAAATACAGATACAGATACAGATAAAGATACAGATAAAGATACAGATACTGATACAGATAAAGATAAAGATACAGATACTGGGCTCCAAACGTTGGTCACTATATTTCCATCCATACTGTTGTGAGGAAACAAAGATGAAAACTAAAATAACTGAAGCTTAAAGATTAATCAAATAAAATAAGAATCATTGCAGGAAGAAACAAACATTTAAAAAACATTAGAAGAACTGAAACTATTTCACGTCTTCTACTGAAAGTATTTTATAGTATCAGTTACTTCCCTGCTTTAACATTTGTTTTTCTGTTCAGTGTTGCAGATATATATATATATATATATATATATATATATATATATATATATATATATCCTGTGGTGGACGAGCTCCGTCTGCTGTAAACAGAACTGCGAGGCGTCACTGATTGGTTAACGAGGAAAAGGAAATATTATTTCAAAATAAAAGCGTAGCACCTGAAATTCACTACATTTAGTCTTTTGGTGAGATCAGGTGTGTTTCCCTTATTTATGGCTAATTGTTAGCGTCATAGCACAAACCCGGTGTTTTATTGATTTTATTGTTGTGTGTGTTGTTTGTGTGCGTTGTCGTTGTTTATCTTTCCCTCAGTGGGACAACGAGCTGAACTGGGATGTCAGTGGAAACACTGGAAAGTTGAAGCGGGAACGTTGACGTGTGGATAAAAGCAGAATGAAACAGATTTAGTGAATAAATGATGTCATACAGGAAACATGTGACTTAAAGGTCCGTGAAGCTTCCGCCACCGCCGGAGACACCAAACACGGCGGCGGACGTTTCTCTTGGCGGCGTTCACTACGTGTCTGTACAAACTGACACAGGAAGCTGTGATGTCAGCTGGTTGTCCAATCACCAGGATGTGATGTCACGTTTCCATGGCTTCAGCTCTGACTGTCGCTCTGTTCGTCACGTCGTCTTTCAATCTGTGTGCGTGCGTGTGAGTGTGTGTGCGTGTGTGTGTGTGTGCGTGTGCGTGTGTGTGCGTGTGAGTGTGTGTGCGTGTGAGTGTGTGTGCGTGTGAGTGTGTGTGTGTGCGTGTGCGTGTGTGTGAAGGTGAGGGTGACGTATTGATCGTCTTGTTCATCATTAGACATCAGACGCTCTGATGGAGACGCACAGACTTTACAACCAAAATCTCTTTTCTCCTCTTTTAACCTGACAGCCTGCTCCTCCTCTTCACCTCCTCTTCACCTCCTCCTCTCCACCTCCTCCTCTCCTCTTCATGTCAGAGCCTCCTGATTCATCCTTTTCCTCTTTTTTTTTTCCCCGTCTTTGTTCCGTCACTTTCAATAATGAAGAAAAGCAGAGAGAACAGAAACACTGACAGAGACTCAGCGAGGAGGAGATAAATCTGCTCCCTCTAATTGGTATTTAACAGGTGTGTCCTTCAGTGTGTGTGTGTGTGTTTCTGTGTGTGTGTGTGTGTGTGTGTGTGTGTTTCTGTGTGTGTGTGTGTGTGTGTGTGTGTGTGTGTTTCTGTGTGTGTGTGTGTGTGTGTGTGTGTGTGTGTGTGAGTATTGATCGTCAGTAAGCGATGCCGGTAGCAGCGGATCGCTATTGATTAACGTTTTTTAAAAAGAAACGTGTGTGTTTTTTACTGCCGCTCTTTACACACAAACACACTCACTTCTATCCTTGTGAGGACCCTCGATGACCCCAAACTGAACCATAAAACCAGGTCTGAACCCTCAAACACACACCTGAAGGTCCGGACAAGACGTCCTCACTACACACACACACACACACACACACACACACACACACACACACTGTTGGTATTTCAGGTTACAGAATTACATTGCATCAGATGGCCTAATTATCTACAGAGGTCTCTTTCACACACACACACACACACACACACACACATACACAAACACACACATAAACACACACACACACACAGTTTGAGTGACAGCTGCATGTTTACATGTAGTGTTTTGTTGTTTGTTTATGTTTCTGTTAACGAGCTCTTAACGAGGCGTCTGTTAACGAGACGTTCAGCTCAAAGAGAAACACAGAGGACGAACACAGAGCGGTCGCCACGGCGACAGCATCACCTGTCTGTCAACAAACAACAACCAAATCTAAAAAACCCCTCTGATGATGTCGTTGACTTTACCTTCAGCTCGTGTGTGTGTGTGTGTGTGTGTGTGTGTGTGTGTGTGTGTGTGTGTATGTGTGTGTGTGTGTGTGTGTGTGTGTGTGTGTGTGTGTGTGTGTGTCTATGTGTGTGTGTGTGTGTGTGTGTGTGTGTGTGTGTGTGTGTGTGTTGCTGTTTCAGTCTCTGTAACTTCTGACAACAGATTAACGTTTTTGCTGAGAATACAGCAGGAGAGAAGCTGTTGATCACAGAGATGGAAGAAAGAAAGAAAGAAAGAAAGAAAGAAAGAAAGAAAGAAAGAAAGACAGCACTGGAAGGAAAATGAAGTAAATATCACTCTGATGTCACTTTCTGTGAAGGTCTGATGCTCTTTTCTTCTTCTCTTCTTTTCTTCTTCTCTTCTTTCTCTCTGCAGTAGATTAAACTTTGACATTTTTTAAATTTTCTTTTCATCCCAGTTTTCTGCT
>NC_056552.1:811594-829094 GCF_910596095.1 Thunnus maccoyii | reverse complement strand
AAAACATATCCCTTGATGAGGAGCAGATAGACGTCGTTCCCCCTTTAATATACACGTTAAAGGCGACATATCTTCAAATTTCCATTATTATTATTATTTAATTTATTTATTTTTCTCTTTATGTGTGATTTTTGTTAACAGGTGTGAATTATTTGTAATTGTCTTTTGTGAATCCGAAGGCCGTCAATAAAGAAAAAATATATATATAAAAAAAAAAAAAACGTAAAAAAAAATAACATAAAACAGTTTGTAGTTTGAGTTCAATGTGAGATTATAAATAAATATAAAAGCCTGTTAATGTCAAATAAAAATTACAAAAACAAAACAAAACAAAAAAACAACATCTGTAAATAATCAGCGAGTGTGATGACATGATTTAAAAATATAAAGTATTGATACTCTGATGTGACATCGTCAGATCAATGTCTGTGATTGATTGCTGCTTCTCTCATCGGTTTAGTTTCTCCTCCTCGTTCAGCTCGTTAATCAGTTACCTGTGACAGTTGTCGTTAATTATCTCTTGACTGTGCTAATTACTATTTAAATGTGTTTTCGTTACCAGCAGGATGTTTTGCTCGTTTACATATTAAACGCAGGTTGTTTCGGTTGTCACGGAGATAATTTATTTGTGTTTTATTCGGTTTGGTTTTGAAGATCAGAGTGACGCTGCAGTGATGTCACAGTGTACTCCAGGACTCCGTGACATCACTGCTGGTTATGTAGTAAATGATTCCTCAATGATATCAAAAATATCTATTAGAAAAGATGTTTTCTTGATCACTCAGTAAACTGAAACACGTCTAATCTCATGTTTAATCTACAACATGTTTGACTTTTCTGTCAAGTCCGTTTTATTTGTATACAGGATTAACCTCAGCTGTACAACATCCTGCGTCCTCAGACCCTCCGATGAGGAAAAGCTCTCTGCGATCCCGTTTAACAGACACGTTTTCTTTCTTTACTCATAATATCTGATAATTGATTAACGTGGAAGGTGACTGAGTTTAAAGAGAGCAGCTGCTTTAAAGTAAAGATGAAGCTGCGACAGAAGAGAGAGCGAGCGGTGTGTAAATGACTCGCATCAGATTAACAGGCAGCGCTGCCAACAGCACGTAAATCACACACACACACACACACACACACACACACTCACACACACACACACACACACTCACACACACACACACACACACACTCACACACACACACACACACTCTGTGGCAGTACATTACCATCAGTATAATTCCTCCTCACACTGCGACTACATTTTCTACCTCACAGAGCATATTAACTCCAACACAGTGTGTGTCAGAGTAGGTGTGTGTGTGTGTGTATGTGTGTGTGTGTGTATGTGTCAGAGTGTGTGTTCAGGTTTAGTGTCAGAGTGTGTGTGACATTCATTCTTCTTGGAGATAAATTTGCAGTGCGTCCTAATTTCCTGCTCGTAAATATGAGCAGTAATAGAGTGTGTGTGTGTGTGTGTTTTCAGTGTGTGTGTGTGTGTGTGTGTGTGTGTGTGTGTGTGTGTGTGTGTGCCGGGTCTTCCCTGCTTATCAGATAACAAATTGAAAGCTTAATCTGTCCTACGTGTAGATTTACGACCTCGATCTCTCGCTCATTCAGAGGAGGAGAAAAGAAGAGACGAAGTGCAGAAAAACTAACATAGAAGAAGAAGAGAGGGAGGAGAGGAGGTGAAGAGGAGGAGGAGGAAGACAGAGGTGGAGGTGAAGAGGAAGATGAGGAGAAGAGAGGAGAGGAAAGAAGGAGAAGTGTAGATAAGTTGAGTCTGTGTGTCTGAAGATAAGGTGACGATCAGCTGAGACTGAATGATGCTGGGTGGTTACCACGGTGATAAGACTGTGTGTGTGTGTGTGTGTGTGTATGTGTGTGTGTGTGTGTGTGTGTGAGCAGCTGATCAGAGGTCAGAGGTCACGCCGACACACTGAGGTTATCTTCAGACAAACACCGTGACATCGCAGACTCAGAGAGCAGCTTCCTGCTGCTGCTGTGTTCACATGTTCATATGTTCATATTTTCACATGTTCACATGTTCATATGTTCATATTTTCACATGTTCACATGTTTATATGTTCATATTTTCACATGTTCACATGTTCACATGTTTATATGTTCACATGTTCACATGTTCACATGTTCATATGTTCACATGTTCACATGTTCACGTTTATATGTTCACGTTTATATGTTCACATGTTCACATGTTCACATGTTTATATGTTCACATGTTCACGTTTATATGTTCATATTTTCACATGTTCACATGTTCATATGTTCATATGTTCATGTTTATATGTTCACATGTTCACATGTTCACATGTTCATATGTTCACATGTTCACATGTTCACATGTTTATATGTTCACGTTTATATGTTCACATGTTCACATGTTCACATGTTTATATGTTCACATGTTCACGTTTATATGTTCACATGTTCACATGTTCACATGTTTATATGTTCATATTTTCACATGTTCACATGTTCACGTGTTCATGTGTTCATATGTTCACATGTTCACATGTTCACATGTTCATATGTTCATATGTTCACATGTTCACATGTTCACATGTTTATATGTTCACATGTTTATATGTTCACATGTTCACATGTTCACATGTTTATATGTTCATATTTTCACATGTTCACATGTTCACGTGTTCATGTGTTCATATGTTCACATGTTCACATGTTCATATGTTCATATTTTCACATGTTCACATGTTCATATGTTCATATGTTCACATGTTCATATGTTCACATGTTCACATGTTCACATGTTCATATGTTCATATTTTCACATGTTCACATGTTCACGTGTTCATGTGTTCATATGTTCACATGTTCACATGTTCATATTTTCACGTTCACATTTTCATATTTTCACATGTTCACATGTTCATCTGTTCACATGTTCATTTGTTCACATGTTCACATGTTCATATGTTCATATGTTCACATGTTCATATCTTCATATGTTCATATGTTCATGTGTTCACATGTTCACATGTTCACATGTTCATATGTTCATTTGTTCATTTGTTCACATGTTCATATTTTCACATGTTCACGTTCATATTTTCACATGTTCACATGTTCATATTTTCACATGTTCACATGTTCATGTGTTCACATGTTCACATGTTCACATGTTCATGTGTTCATATGTTCATTTGTTCACATGTTTATATGTTCACATGTTCATTTGTTCACATGTTCACATGTTCATTTGTTCACATGTTCACATGTTCACATGTTCATTTGTTCACATGTTCACATGTTCATTTGTTCACATGTTCACATGTTCATGTGTTCATGTGTTCACATGTTCATTTGTTCACATGTTCATTTGTTCACATGTTCACATGTTCATATTTTCACATGTTCACATGTTCATATGTTCACATGTTCACATGTTCACATGTTCATTTGTTCACATGTTCACATGTTCACATGTTCATTTGTTCACATGTTTATGTGTTTATATGTTCATACAGAACATTGATGCTCATGTTCAACAGTTCAACAGCTAAAAGTTTCTCCTAACTGGACGAGTTGAAGGAAACTCTATAAATTATTGATCTTTTATTGATCACTCAATCAATCAGAGACATTTATCTGTAAAGGTTGCAGGACGTCCAGATGAAGCAGAGTCACTGAGAGAAACACGTCAACAAACTCTAAAACCAGTTCATAAATATCCGATCAATACAACTGGAAACATGTCTGTATATGATGAACTTGTGATATCTCAACTGTCTCAGAATTATTCATCAAACCAAAACAAGTTCTTCAGATCTCAGTTTGTTCAACATTCTTAGTTTTTCACCATAAAACGTCTCCGAGAGCATCGAGTACCAGTCGCACGCTTAACGACGACATTTCAGCCAAAACAGCCTGAACAAAAAATATTAAAATACTTTATTTGTCCATCAATATCCAACAACACAAAGGCTAATATCATATCATATCATATCATATCATATCATATCATATCATATCATATCATATCATATCATATCATATCATATCATATCATATCATATCATATCATATCATATCATGATAGCTTGTGGTAGGGGGATCAATATTTCACATCAAATATCTGGTTGTTTAGTAAAAAGTCGAAGAGACTGGACATAAAGAGAAGACGCTGCAGGATTCAAAGGGTTTCCTGTTTCCAGAAATCCAAACTGGAACTCGTGAAAATAATTTCAGACGTGTTTATAATTTCCGTGTTACAGTCACTTCCTCCTGTATTGATTATAGATTGATAGTATTTGTACTGAATCGCACCGACGTGCTGATGTGTTTCAACAGAAACGGCTGATTTGTTTACAGAGCATCTGTTCAGTGTGTGTGTGTGTGTGTGTTGGTGTGTGTGTTGGTGTGTGTGTGTGTGTGTGTGTGTGTGTTGGTGTGTGTGTTGGTGTCAGCACTTTGTCCTTCTGTAGGCTCATTAGAGACGAGCAGCAAGGAATGCTGGGTAATCAATACTGCTGAGACCCTCAGAGACTCAAACATCGCCTGAGAGAGAGTTTTGTCTTTTTTGTCCTTCTATGTGTGTGTGTTTACATCCCGTTACTATGGAAACCGCTGTGATGCTGTGGTACTGTAGATCCTGCGTGGCTTCAGACAGACGCCCCCCCCCCCCCCCCCTCAATTTCTTTTCCTAAAATTCCTGATAAATCTAATGAACTCTGGCTGTGATTGACGGCTGCCTCGACTAATTACCTGCTTGGTTTCAGTTTGTTGTGTGTGTTTGTGTGTGTGTGTGTTTGTGTTGTGTGTGTGTGTGTGTGTGTGTGTGTGTGTGTGTGTGTGTGTGTGTGAGAGAGAGAGAGAGAGAGGGAGAGAGAGAATAAAAACCACAGCAATATAAATCATCTCTAACTGAAACTAGAGGTTTGGTTTTGAGGTTTCAGGTTGTTTCTGGATGCAGCTGCAGTCTCTGTTCTTTGTCTTCTCTCCTCCATCCCTCCATCTCTCCTGGGAGAGAGACAGAGGAGAGGAGAGGGGGAGGAGATGGAGGAGAGGGAGGATGACAGCAGAGAGAGAGAGAGACAGTATGAATAGATGAGAGAAGGTTCAGGGTTATAGTTGTTAGAATGACAGAGAGAGACGACTGTGTCATTTATATTTACCCAGTTTGATACGTTAACATACAGCCAGTCATAGACTGAGAGCGTACTACAGTACAAGTACAAGTACATAAGTATTATGAGCTTGATGTAGTTAAAGTATTGCAGTAAAAGTACATAAGTATTATGAGCTTGATGTAGTTAAAGTATTGCAGTAAAAGTAGTGGTTTGGTCCCTCTGACTGATATATTATTATATATGACATCATTAGATTATTAATAGTGAAGCATCAGTGTTAGAGCAGCATGTTACTGTTGTAGCTGCTGGAGGTGGAGCTAGTTTACACTACTTTATATACAGTTAGCTAGTTTAGTCCAGTGGTTCCCAACCTAGGGGTCGGGCCCCTCCAAAGGGTCAGCAGATAAATCTGAGGGGTGGTGAGATGATTAATGGGAGAGGAAAGAAGAAAAAACAAAGTTCTGATACACAAATCTGTTTTCAGTTTTTGGACTTTTTCTCTAATCTTTGATTTTTGCTGAAATATTGGATCATTTGAACATTTATTGAAATGAAAGCATGTGAGAAGTTTAGAGGGAAAAATCACTATTTGGTGGAGCTGTTAACAACTCATAGACATGTGAAATGTGACCCCGACTACACACTGCTTTTTGTAAGACGTCAAAAGACAAAAAGGTTGGAAACCACTGGTTTCATCTTTAACAATGTGTTGTATTTTAAAAGCTTGTTATATTATCCATTGTGTCAAATCTTCATCTGAAAAGTAACTAAAGCTGTCAAATAAATGTAGTGGAGTAGAAAGTACAATATTTCCCTCTGAAATGTAGAAAGTAGCATCACATGGAAATACTCAAGTAAAGTACAAGTACTTCAAAACTGTACTTAAATACAGTACTACAGTAAATGTAGCTGACAGACAGATGAAGCTTTGATGTCCTTCATCTCTTACAGTGTAGTTGTGTTCAGGGTCACGTAGAGCTGATGAGCACATCAGTGTTTTATTACGACACACATGACAGAAGCTGAACTCAAATGTTCTATACAGGACTTCTACTTGAAAAAGAGTATTTTTATTCAGTGTTACTGCGACTTTTACTTCACTGAAAGATGTCAGTACTTCCTCCAGCGCCATCTCTGCTCTGACACATGATCCGGCTGTTATTGTGTTCATGAGTCTCGTCCGTCTGTCCGCAGGTTCTTCCTCAAGTTCTTCCTCAAGTGTAACCAGAACTGTCTGAAGAACGCAGGGAACCCACGAGACATGAGGAGGTTCCAGGTAACACACACACGCACACAGACACACACACACACACGCACACACACGCACACAGACACACACACACGCACGCACACACACGCACGCACACACATGCACGTACACGCACGCACGCACGCACGCGCACGCACGCACGCACGCACACACAAAGCTGAATTAATTTCCCTAAAGGGCAGGACATGGCTGCGGAGGACCTGCTGTACCCATAATGCATAGCAGCGGGGCGGCCCCAGGCTTATTGCTTTGCAGATATGATATGAGAGATCAACAGGGAACTACCTGCCTGTCTGACTGTCTGTCTGACTGACTGTCTGACTGTCTGTCTGACTGACTGTCTGACTGTCTGTCTGACTGTCTGTCTGTCTGACTGTCTGTCTGTCTGTCTGACTGTCTGTCTGTCTGACTGTCTGTCTGTCTGACTGTCTGACTGTCTGACTGACTGTCTGACTGACTGTCTGTCTGACTGACTGTCTGACTGTCTGACTGACTGTCTGACTGACTGTCTGTCTGACTGACTGTCTGACTGTCTGACTGACTGTCTGACTGACTGTCTGTCTGACTGACTGTCTGTCTGACTGACTGTCTGTCTGACTGACTGTCTGTCTGACTGTCTGTCTGTCTGTCTGTCTGTCTGACTGTCTGTCTGTCTGACTGTCTGTCTGCCTGTCTGTCTGACTGTCTGTCTGACTGTCTGTCTGTCTGTCTGACTGTCTGTCTGCCTGTCTGTCTGCCTGTCTGTCTGCCTGTCTGTCTGACTGTCTGTCTGACTGTCTGTCTGTCTGTCTGACTGTCTGTCTGTCTGTCTGACTGTCTGTCTGTCTGTCTGACTGTCTGTCTGTCTGTCTGACTTTCTGTCTGACTGACTGTCTGTCTGACTGTCTGTCTGTCTGTCTGTCTGTCTGTCTGTCTGTCTGACTGTCTGTCTGACTGACTGTCTGACTGTCTGTCTGCCTGTCTGTCTGTCTGACTGTCTGTCTGTCTGTCTGTCTGTCTGACTGTCTGTCTGACTGTCTGTCTGACTGTCTGACTGACTGACTGTCTGACTGACTGTCTGACTGTCTGTCTGTCTGTCTGACTGTCTGTCTGACTGACTGTCTGTGTGTTTGTTTGTGAGTTTTTAAAAATTTTGTCCCACAATAATCTCACTAAATAAAAGCTTTAACAGGAAAATAAAGAACATTTAGTAAAGTACAATTTAACATTTAAATGTAACACTAAGTGGAAACATTTTACATAACGAGTACTTTTACTGTTGATACTTAATTTATATTAAGTATATTTGGCTGATACTAATACTGATACTGATACCAATACTAATACTAATACTGATACTGATACTAATACTAATACTAATACTAATACTGATACTGATACTAATACTAATACTGATACTGATACTAATACTAATACTAATACTAATACTGATACTAATACTAATACTAATACTGATACTGATACTAATACTGATACTGATACTAATACTAATACTGATACTGATACTTTTAGTGAATATCTCCGTCCTTCCTCCACCACTGACACCAGGTTAGAGACATAAAGTAGAATCTTGTAATATGAAGTAAAAGCTGGACGGTCTGTCTGACGGTCTGTCTGTCAGCCAATCAGAGAGTAAAGATGCTCTTTGAACTTGACATCATGTTTCAGCTGCATCGATGCTGAGTGTCTTTATTGATCCCTGCTGGCTGATAGAGAACAATCAGAGTGATCAGATCAATCAAGATGATGGTTCAGCAAAATCAATACATGTTCTGACATCAGAAGACTCAGAATGTTTCACCAACACGGTTCTTTAATCCCTGAAAGCCCGATGATATTATATCAATCATTTACATACAGACTCACAGTACTACAGTACTGTATAGTACTAATACTACAGTATAGTACTCCTCACAGTACTACAGTACTGTATAGTACTAATACTACAGTATAGTACTCCTCACAGTACTACAGTACTGTATAGTACCTGTCACAGTACTACAGTACTGTATAGTACTAATACTACAGTATAGTACTCCTCACAGTACTACAGTACTGTATAGTACTAATACTACAGTATAGTACCTCTCACAGTACTACAGTACTGTATAGTACTAATACTACAGTATAGTACTCCTCACAGTACTACAGTACTGTATAGTACTAATACTACAGTATAGTACCTCTCACAGTACTACAGTACTGTATAGTACTAATACTACAGTATAGTACTCCTCACAGTACTACAGTACTGTATAGTACTAATACTACAGTATAGTACTCCTCACAGTACTACAGTACTGTATAGTACCTGTCACAGTACTACAGTACTGTATAGTACTAATACTACAGTATAGTACTCCTCACAGTACTACAGTACTGTATAGTACCTGTCACAGTACTACAGTACTGTATAGTACTAATACTACAGTATAGTACTCCTCACAGTACTACAGTACTGTATAGTACTCCTCACAGTACTACAGTACTGTATAGTACTAATACTACAGTATAGTACTCCTCACAGTACTACAGTACTGTATAGTACTAATACTACAATATAGTACTCCTCACAGTACTACAGTACTGTATAGTACCTGTCACAGTGCTACAGTACTGTATAGTACTAATACTACTGTATAGTACCTGTCACAGTACTACAGTACTGTATAGTACTTCTCACAGTACTACAGTACTGTATAGTACTTCTCACAGTACTACAGTACTGTATAGTACTAATACTACAGTATAGTACCTGTCACAGTACTACAGTACTGTATAGTACTTCTCACAGTACTACAGTACTGTATAGTACTAATACTACAGTATAGTACCTCTCACAGTACTACAGTACTGTCGTCAGGACAACGAGCAGAAACAGAGACGACGTTCGTGACGATGTTTCTGCTGAAATCTGGTTTAATGATGTTTTGTTTTGTTGGTTTCTGTTTGTTTATGTTGTTGTTTACTTCGTCTTAGACAGACAATATCAGCTTGTCTGTCAGAGGTAATCAATAACGTGTCTTCTGTTCATATTTGAGAAGATTCATGTGGTTTAACGTTGAAGTGAACATGAGGTCATGTGACTGGCCGAGTCTCGTCTCTGCAGCTCTGTTCATTCATCAGACACTTAACAACAAGAACCAGCTGATGGCCGATCAGTGACACGCTGTCTGTGATTGATCCTCTCATTATTGATCAGCTGTGTTATCCCATTAGCTTCAACAAGAGCAGGAAATAAAATACGGGAAGAATACAAAGAGACAGAGAAGAAGACAAAAGAAAGATGGAGGCAGTGAGATGAAGCTCTGAATGTGAGAAGAGAGGAAGGAAAGAAAAAGAGGAGAAGAAGAAAAGATGAGAAAGAAAAAACAGAAAAAGAGTGAAAAGAGAAGAAAATTACTAAACAAGTGGATTAAATAATATAATAAAAAAAAGAAAGATGAAAACAAGAAGAGATGAAGAGGAAGATGAAGAGGAAGAAACAACACGGAGAATCAAAGACGGAGACGTCACGTGAGAGGATGATGTCATCAGTTTAATGATGGAGAAACTGTCGACTGGTTTGATAACAAAACGGATCAAAGTGTCTGAAGATGTCAATCCCACGATGCCGTGCGGTCAGTAACTTCCTGTGACGTCTTTAAATCCCGTCGTCTTTTCATCTTTCTTCTTCTCTTTTTATCTTAATTTTCATCTTTTGTTTTTGTTTTGTCAGCAGCTGTTTGTCTGTTAAAGCACTTTATTATTATTATTATTATTATTATTATTATTATCATACTAAGAGTACAGTCAGAGTCTGTACAGTGATAATAGTGTAAAGATGCTGCAGGTATTCGTTCATAAACTAAAGTAAATGTTTGATCTGCTGGAGGAGAACTCGGCATCCTCATCCTCATGAGGAAGATGAACGTGTGAATCCGTCCGACTGCTGCTGAGACATTTCAGTCTGAAACAAAAGAAGAAGAAAAGAGGAGACGTGTTGTTAGAGGATTTTCTCCTCCTGTGTGTCTGCTGTCACACACACACACACACACACACACACACACACACACACACACATACACATACACACACACACACACACACACACACACACACACATACACACACACACACACACACACACACACACACACACAGTAACACACTCTCTCTCCACGCTGCGCTGAGCGAGCTGACAGGATGTTAAGTCCAGTTAAACCAGGAGGGGGGGGGGGGGGGGGGGGGGGGGTGTGTGTGAGACAGGTGAAGTCAGGTGAAGCCTCCGGACTGGTCGGCGGTTGTCGTGGCGACAGCAGGGGTGAAGGATGTGCCGGTTAGTCACCGTGGCGACAGAGAGGACACCTCTACTCGCTCTCTCTCCGTGACCTTCTGCTCCGTCGCCATGGATCAACAGCAACAACCTCGCCACGGCAACCGGACCGGGGATGATGAATGGCCGCCGCCCGGCGAACTGTCAGCGTCCAGAGAGACGCCGTGACATCAGACAGTAGATGGCAGCACTGATTGTTGTTTAATTATTATTTATTAAAAACATATTCTAGTTTTTATTTATTATGTTTTTACACATTATTCTGTTATGTTTTAAAATGAGACTTGACATTTTTAAATTGTATTTCTTTACTTTTTGTTTTGGTTGTTGATTTGTTGTTGTTTACCTTTTTATTATTATTTTAGTTTTATTTGAGCGTCTACAGGTCTCAGCAGGGATTTCTGCTACAGAACAACAAAAAAATGCAGATTAAATTTGTTTTATTTCAGGATTTTTAAACACTTCACATATGAAAAACATTGTGATTTGATTCAGATCTTTAAAAATGACTTTGATTATTTTTTGGGTGGCAAAAATATATATTTCATAATATAATAAAATATATACTTACTGTGGTCTTCTGTGATCATTTCCTTGGATTTTAAGGTTCCTCAGAGGACGAACTCTGATTCTCTTGGTGACCTTCTGTCACGATTTCTTGATTTGTGCACAATAAATGATACATACAGAAAGAGAGGATGACCTCTGTGTCACCCAATGCATGCTGGGAAAGACTCTCAGTTGGAGGACAGCAGACTTCCAGAGCACACCGACGTTTCAACAAAGACACAAAGCAAACAACATATGTGACGTATGTCGTTCTAGATAATCGGTTGATCAGGGTTTCAGATCTATTGGATGATGATTGTGAGGGTGGAAGCTGCCGTAGTCAGTCTGACATCATGTCAGAAACAGAAGAACATAAACTTCCTGGTCTAGCTTGGTGGTGTCAAACGTTAGTCTGTGAATTAATCGTGTGCTCCGGTCCCTGTTTGTTCCCTCAGACTACAGTCATATTTCAGATGATTCTGGCTTTAAAAACTTGCAGGTTTAAGTAAAGTTTTGTGTGTGTGTGTGTGTTTGCAGGTGGTGGTATCTACGACGGTAAACGTGGACGGTCATGTTCTCGCCGTCTCTGACAACATGTTCGTACACAACAACTCCAAACATGGCCGCCGAGCCCGGAGACTGGACCCGTCTGAAGGTATGAAGGTTTAAGTTTTCACTACATCCTTTAATAAAACTCTGTACTGAAGTGAATGAGGAACAAAGGAAACATGAGAGGACCCAGTACGGAACCCTGAGGAACTCCGTAGTTCACTTCTGAAAGGACACGTTATCCAGGACTGTCTGGTTTATCATGTTAATATGTTTCTGCTGTTTCCTGTTAATGCAAATTAAAATATTTAGTTAATGGAGTCATTATGATAAAATGAATTCATGTTGTAATGACAGACAGCTGATCAGAGTGGATTGATTTTATCTGAAATGATGTAATAATATAATAAAAGCTGCTCTGACACGGCGCTAAAACAGCTAAACCCAGCAGGCTGAACTGAGTGGAGGCAGAGAGAGGAGAGTAATTTGGTCTTTGAAGAGAAATCGCCCCAGTGGCTTGTGGGTAGGAAGACCAGACGCCTCGCTGTCCCCAGAGAGGACAGACAGTGTGTGTGTGTGTGTGTGTGTGTGTGTGTGTGTGTGTGTGTGTGTGTGTCTTTTTGCAGGCCGTTCAACCTCTTTAATTGCCCTCCTAATTAAAGACAGTAACCATGGAAACCACCCCTCCCAATCAGAGCGCAGCAGAGTCCCGTGGGTTTGAACCCTCTCTCTCATTTTACTGTTTGTGTCTTCGCTCTGCAGCAGCACTTTGTTCTGTTTAAAGCAGCGAGGCCGATGTGAAACACATCTGAAAGAAAATGAGAAGTTACAGGTCAGCAGTCAGCAGGTCAACAGTCTCAGTGTGAGACTGATTAACACGGCGTCAACACTTCACAAACACTAAACACTTTGACTGTAGCACCACTGACTCCTGACTGCGAAGGTTTGATAGGTTCAACATCAACATGAGTGTTTGTTCCTCTGGACTCCTTCCGCACGTCTTGAATCACATTATCCTGCTTATTACACTGCTGTTTACTAAAGAAATCAACACTTTGACACAAAATATTGATTCAAAAATGGTTTTATTGATTTAAAAATGATTTTATTGCTTCTGCTAAAAGAAATAGTTTCTTAGCTTCTATGGTTGGAACTGCGTCCGTAGCAACGTACTCAGCGATGTAATTCACATGAAACTGAAAACGTCTATTGATGGTGAAGTGAGACAAGGTGAACGGGACTTCGATGGGAATACTGATGTTGACGTTGTTACAGCTTTAAACCAGCAACATAAATGGAAATAAGTGTTGAACTATATCGTGGTTTCTTTGAAGATTTGTAGATATGTGTCTCTCTCTCACTGCTTCAACTAAACTAAACTAAACTAGACGAGACGAGACATGACAAAACTAAACGAGACGAGACAAAACTAAACAAGACTAGACTAAACGAGACTAGACTAGACTAAACAAGACATGACTAGAATAAAGAAGACTAGACGAGACTAGACTAAATGAGACTAGACTAAACGAGACATGACTAGACTAAACAAGACTAGAATAGACTAAACGAGACGAGACTAAACGAGACGAGACTAAACGAGACGAGACTAAACGAAACAAGACTAAACGAGACGAGACTAAACGAGACTAGACTAAACGAGACGAGACTAGACTAAACAAGACTAGAATAGACTAAACGAGACTAGACTAAACGAGACGAGACTAGACTAAACGAGACTAGACTAAACGAGACGAGACGAAACTAAACAAGACTAAACGAGACGAGACTAGACTAAACGAGACTAGACTAGACTAAACGAGACTAGACTAAACGAGACGAGACTAGACTAAATGAGACTAGACTAAACGAGACGAGACTAGACTAAACGAGACTAGACTAAACGAGACGAGACTAGACTAAACAAGACTAGACTAGACTAAACGAGACTAGACTAAACGAGACGAGACTAGACTAAACGAGACTAGACTAAACGAGACGAGACGAAACTAAACAAGACTAAACGAGACAAGACTAGACTAAACGAGACTAGACTAGACTAAACGAGACTAGACTAAACGAGACTAGACTAAACGAGACGAGACTAGACTAAATGAGACTAGACTAAACGAGACGAGACTAGACTAAACAAGACTAGACTAAACGAGACGAGACTAAACGAGACGAGACTAGACTAAACGAGACGAGACTAGACTAAACGAGACTAGACTAAACGAGACGAGACTAGACTAAATGAGACTAGACTAAACGAGACGAGACGAAACTAAACAAGACTAAACGAGACTAGACTAAACGAGACGAGACTAGACTAAACGAGATGAGACTAGACTAAACGAGACGAGACTAGACTAAACGAGACTAGACTAAACGAGACGAGACTAGACTAAACGAGACGAGACTAGACTAAACGAGACTAGACTAAACGAGACGAGACTAGACTAAACGAGACTAGACTAAACGAGATGAGACTAGACTAAACCAGACGAGACTAGACTAAATGAGACAAGACTAAACGAAACCAGACGAGACTAAACGAGACAAGACAAGATTAAACAAGACAAGACTAGACTAAATGAGACGAGACTAGACTAAACCAGACTAGACTAAACCAGACTAGACTAAATGAGACGAGACTAGACTAAACCAGACTAGACTAAACCAGACTAGACTAGACGAGACGAGTCTAAACAAGACTAGACTTAACTAGACTAAACGAGACGAGATTAGACTAAACCAGACTAAACCAGACTAAACCAGACGAGACTATACTAAACAAGACTGAACGAGACTAGACTTAACTAGACTAAATGAGACGAGACGAGTCTAAACGAGACTAGACTTAACTAGACTAGACTAGACTAGACTAAACAAGACGAGTCTAAACGAGACTAGACGAGTCTAAACGAGACTAGACTTATCTAGACTAGACTAAACAAGACGAGACTAAACGAGACGAGACTAGACTAAATGAGACTAGACTTATCTAGACTAGACTAGACTAGACTAAACAAGACGAGCCTAAACGAGACGAGACTAAACAAGACGAGACTAGACTAAATGAGACTAGACTTATCTAGACTAGACTAGACTAGACTAAACGAGACGAGACTAAACGAGACGAGACGAGACTAAACGAGACGAGACTAAACGAGACGAGACTAAACGAAACGAGACTAAACGAGACGAGACTAAACGAGACTAGACTAAACGAGACGAGACTAGACTAAACGAGACTAGACTAAACGAGACGAGACTAGACTAAACGAGACTAGACTAAACGAGACGAGACAAAACTAAACAAGACTAAACGAGACGAGACTAGACTAAACGAGACGAGACTAGACTAAACGAGACGAGACTAGACTAAACGAGACGAGACTAGACTAAACGAGACTAGACTAAACGAGACGAGACTAGACTAAACAAGACTAGACTAAACGAGATGAGACTAGACTAAATGAGACTAGACTAGACTAAATGAGACTAGACTTATCTAGACTAGACTAGACTAGACTAAACAAGACGAGTCTAAACAAGACTAGACGAGTCTAAACGAGACTAGACTTATCTAGACTAGACTAAACGAGACTAGACTAAACGAGACGAGACTAGACTAAACGAGATGAGACTAGACTAAACGAGACGAGACTAGACTAAACGAGACTAGACTAGACTAAACGAGACTAGACTAAACGAGACGAGACTAGACTAAATGAGACTAGACTAGACTAAATGAGACTAGACTTATCTAGACTAGACTAGACTAGACTAAACAAGACGAGTCTAAACAAGACTAGACGAGTCTAAACGAGACTAGACTTATCTAGACTAGACTAAACAAGACGAGACTAAACGAGACGAGACTAGACTAAATGAGACTAGACTTATCTAGACTAGACTAGACTAGACTTAACAAGACGAGACTAAACGAGACGAGACTAAACGAGACGAGACTAAACGAGACGAGACTAGACTAAATGAGACTAGACTTATCTAGACTAGACTAGACTAGACTAAACGAGACTAGACTAAACGAGACGAGACTAAACGAAACGAGACTAAACGAGACGAGACTAGACTTATCTAGACTAGACTAGACTAGACTAAACGAGACGAGACTAAACGAGACGAGACTAAACGAAACGAGACTAAACGAGACGAGACTAAACGAGACTAGACTAAACGAGACGAGACTAGACTAAACGAGACTAGACTAAACGAGACGAGACGAAACTAAACAAGACTAAACGAGACGAGACTAGACTAAACGAGACGAGACTAAACTAAACGAGACTAGACTAAACGAGACGAGACTAGACTAAACGAGACTAAACGAGACGAGACTAGACTAAACGAGACTAGACCAAACGAGACGAGACTAGACTAAACGAGATGAGACTAGACTAAACGAGACGAGACTAGACTAAACGAGACGAGACTAGACTAAACGAGACTAGACTAAACGAGATGAGACTAGACTAAACCAGACGAGACTAGACTAAATGAGACAAGACTAAACAAAACCAGACGAGACTAAACGAGACAAGACGAGATTAAACAAGACAAGACTAGACTAAATGAGACGAGACTAGACTAAACCAGACTAGACTAAATGAGACGAGACTAGACTAAACCAGACTAGACTAAACCAGACTAGACTAGACGAGACGAGTCTAAACAAGACTAGACTTAACTAGACTAAACGAGACGAGATTAGACTAAACCAGACTAAACCAGACGAGACTATACTAAACAAGACTGAACGAGACTAGACTTAACTAGACTAAATGAGACGAGACGAGTCTAAACGAGACTAGACTTAACTAGACTAGACTAGACTAGACTAAACAAGACGAGTCTAAACGAGACGAGACTAGACTAAATGAGACTAGACTAGACTAAATGAGACTAGACTTATCTAGACTAGACTAGACAAGACGAGACTAAACGAGACGAGACTAGACTAAATGAGACTAGACTTATCTAGACTAGACTAGACTAGACTAAACGAGACTAGACTAAACGAGACGAGACTAAACGAGACGAGACTAGACTAAACGAGACTAGACTTATCTAGACTAGACTAAACAAGACGAGACTAAACGAGACGAGACTAGACTAAATGAGACTAGACTTATCTAGACTAGACTAGACTAGACTAAACGAGACTAGACTAAACGAGACGAGACTAAACGAGACGAGACTAGACTAGACTAAACAAGACTAGACTAAACAAGACGAGACTAAACGAGACGAGACTAAACGAGACGAGACTAAACGAGACGAGACTAGACTAAATGAGACTAGACTTATCTAGACTAGACTAGACTAGACTAAACAAGGCGAGACTAAACGAGACGAGACGAGTCTAAACAAGACGAGACTAAACAAGACTAGACTAGACTAAATGAGACTAAACGAGACGAGACGACTTCCTCTGGCAGCTGAGGGGAACCAAAAAGTAGGAGGAATCTTGATGGTAAGAGAACAGAACAGAGTAGAATAGAGTAGAATAGAATAGAGTAGAGTAGAATAGAGTAGAATAGAATAGAGTAGAATAGAATAGAGGTCAGGTGCTGTAATGTCATCTTAAATTGTCAGTGATGAGATTAGCTGCTCTGCTTCACACACACACACACACACACACACACACACACACACACACACACACACACTCA
>NC_056552.1:799094-806594 GCF_910596095.1 Thunnus maccoyii | reverse complement strand
TCAGATATTTTACTGCAACATCAGAGATTTTACTGCAACATCAGATATTTTACTGCAACATCAGATAATTTACTGCAACATCAGATAATTTACTGCAACATCAGATATTTTACTGCAACATCAGATATTTTACTGCAACATCAGATATTTTACTGCAACAGCTGAGATTTTACTGCAACATCAGAGATTTTACTGCAACATCAGATATTTTACTGCAACATCAGAGATTTTACTGCAACATCAGAGATTTTACTGCAACATCAGAGATTTTACTGCAACATCAGATATTTTACTGCAACATCAGAGATTTTACTGCAACATCAGATATTTTACTGCAACAGCTGAGATTTTACTGCAACATCAGATATTTTACTGCAACAGCAGATATTTTACTGCAACATCAGATATTTTACTGCAACAGCTGAGATTTTACTGCAACATCAGAGATTTTACTGCAACATCAGAGATTTTACTGCAACATCAGATATTTTACTGCAACATCAGAGATTTTACTGCAACATCAGATATTTTACTGCAACAGCAGATATTTTACTGCAACATCAGATATTTTACTGCAACAGCTGAGATTTTACTGCAACATCAGAGATTTTACTGCAACATCAGAGATTTTACTGCAACATCAGATATTTTACTGCAACATCAGAGATTTTACTGCAACAGCAGAGATTTTACTGCAACAGCAGAGATTTTACTGCAACAGCAGATATTTTACTGCAACATCAGATAATTTACTGCAACATCAGAGATTTTACTGCAACATCAGATAATTTACTGCAACAGCAGAGATTTTACTGCAACATCAGATAATTTACTGCAACAGCAGAGATTTTACTGCAACATCAGAGATTTTACTGCAACAGCAGAGATTTTACTGCAACAGCAGAGATTTTACTGCAACATCAGATATTTTACTGCAACATCAGATAATTTACTGCAACATCAGAGATTTTACTGCAACAGCAGAGATTTTACTGCAACATCAGATAATTTACTGCAACAGCAGATATTTTACTGCAACAGCAGAGATTTTACTGCAACAGCAGAGATTTTACTGCAACATCAGATATTTTACTGCAACATCAGATAATTTACTGCAACATCAGAGATTTTACTGCAACAGCAGAGATTTTACTGCAACATCAGATAATTTACTGCAACAGCAGATATTTTACTGCAACAGCAGATATTTTACTGCAACAGCAGAGATTTTACTGCAACATCAGATATTTTACTGCAACAGCAGATATTTTACTGCAACATCAGATATTTTACTGCAACAGCAGAGATTTTACTGCAACAGCAGATATTTTACTGCAACATCAGATAATTTACTGCAACATCAGATATTTTACTGCAACATCAGATAATTTACTGCAACAGCAGAGATTTTACTGCAACATCAGAGATTTTACTGCAACAGCAGAGATTTTACTGCAACAGCAGAGATTTTACTGCAACATCAGATATTTTACTGCAACATCAGATAATTTACTGCAACAGCAGAGATTTTACTGCAACATCAGATAATTTACTGCAACATCAGATAATTTACTGCAACAGCAGAGATTTTACTGCAACAGCAGATATTTTACTGCAACAGCAGAGATTTTACTGCAACATCAGATATTTTACTGCAACATCAGAGATTTTACTGCAACAGCAGAGATTTTACTGCAACATCAGATAATTTACTGCAACATCAGATAATTTACTGCAACAGCAGATATTTTACTGCAACAGCAGAGATTTTACTGCAACAGCAGAGATTTTACTGCAACATCAGATATTTTACTGCAACATCAGATATTTAGGGGGTAAAAAACGAGGTTTGTTGTCTCTGAACGTTTCATTCAACATTTTTGCAACTGAAATGTTAATTAGCAACATTTTCTCATCCTGTTGAGAGAAAACATGATTTGTTTTCTGTTGTGATTTAGTTGAATATGAAAGTAATTTCTGGGACAGAGTTGGATTATTATGAATAAGATATTCAGACATCAGTGATGCTCAACCAGCAGTTCTTGTTGGTTAAATAAATTTATTGGTTTTCATATTTTTGCACAATAAATAAGGACACAAACAGTGAAACACAGCAGGTCGAACACATCTGTCACAGCTGGACTCAAAGTGTGTGACGTAGTCCTCACATAAGATGTTTTAATTAAATCAGATATATAAATACAGTAATGTGTGTGTGTGTGTGAGCGGTGAGGAGTGAGGTTTGATTTACGGCCTCCTGACTGCAGCCTGATCAGCTGTGTTACATCTCTGATGAGATGCTCCGCCCACCAACCCCGAGGCCGTCACACACACCGTTAAAAAAACATGTCCTGTTAATGACCGTTAAACAACAGAGACCGGAGCCGAAGTATCAAATTTAACAGAATTCAACACACAGGACGAGGTTACAAAGGAAAAGGCTGATAACAGGGTTTTATACACCTGAAGTGGGCGTTACACTTCTGTTCTTAATCTATTAAAATACAGACTTATAGATAACATCTTGTCTGTTTTCAGTTCTCCTGTCCAGACGTGTCTCACTCTGTCTCCAACCTACATCTTCCTCTTTACAAATATAATACTGAGCTTCCTTCAACATCAGCTGATGAGTCTGCTGAGAGTTTCAGTACAAGACAGGAACAATTAAACAGTAACACTCATACACAGCGCAATCATCATTTTATAACACGTACTACGCTCCACCTCTGGGATATGAAGGCTGATCAGTTTCACCTCAGATGTTGATCATTAGGTAGATAATTATTAATCAGGAGAGAGACCCAGGATGTAAAGTCTACATGTAAAGTAAAGTCGAACATGAACGCGGCAGGAAGTGAAGCGTCGGAGGCTGGAAGGGTTAATGAGGATTGAAATGATGACATCACATGTCCAGTAATGTGTGTTAATATCAGCCGTCATGCAGACAGACGGCTCGGTCTGTTCAACCGTCATGAAATTTCAATGAGTATTGATTTGAAGAGCATCGATCGCTCCAACACCTCCTGTCTGACCCGCCCCTCAGATTACACACACACACACACACACTGTAACACACACACACACACACTGTAACACACACACACACACACACACACACACACACACTGTAACACACACACACACACACACACACACACACACACTGTAACACACACACACACACTGTAACACACACACACACACACACACACACACACACACACACACACACTGTAACACACACACACACACACACTGTAACACACACACACACACTGTAACACACACACACTGTAACACACACACACACACTGTAACACACACACACTGTAACACACACACACACACACACACACACTGTAACACACACACACTGTAACACACACACACACACACACACACACACTGTAACACACACACACACACTGTAACACACACACACACACACACACACACACACTTGTAGTTGTAAGAGAATCGCAGCAGCTGTCGATGGTTTTCTGCAGACTGTGAAGCAGAACATTTACAGTCGTTCCTCATAAATATGTATAAAAAAAAAAAACGTTGATCTCACCTGAGACGCTTCACCGCTAAACGTTTCACCAGATTTATTTATCTCTGCGTTTATTTGTGGAGTCACTCAGAGACAGTTCATCAACAACAAACGACACTACAGCCGGAGACAAAACAACAACATGACAACATGAAGATTTACAATGTAAATCACATCTGATCAGACGTTTTTGCTGCATGTTTTCACTTCCTCACTGCAGTAAAGTTCAGTGTTAAACATTTAATTTCCTCTCAAATCAACTTTTGGATACTTTCATGTAATAATTGATTTTCAGCTCAATGTGTCGTCTGAACTGTTTGAAAGTCAAACAAATCTTTTAAATTTTAAGAGACAATTTCATAAACGTGAGTTAGTTGTAAATATAAAAGCATAAAATTGTATTTTTCATCCACTGACACACATCGACGTTATAGAACAACAACACATCAACACATTAAATTAACTTTATTCAGTAACTTCAAATATCAACTCTGCTGTGATTCATATGTGACTTCCAGCATAATTCATTCACTTTTATCATGAGTTTGTTACATGATTCATGAATTTAATACTTTTAAATCTTTTTGAATATTGTTATGGAGCAGATTTCCTTCCTTTCAGTCTCTTACAGTCTTTGTTTGATGTGATTGTGATGTTTTGTGCGTATGTGTCTATAGATGGCGTCTATACCTGAGAGATGAGAGTCAGATCATCGTCACAGCTGACAGAAATATAAAGAAAAGCACAAATGTGATGATTAAAGTTCACGAACCGACGTTATGACATCATTAACTGACAGAGACGAGAGCGAGATGCGACCGCTGTCGTGTCGGATCGATACAAACTGATCGCATCTTTATTAACAAGCAGCAGCAGCAGCAGCAGCGTCCTGCCCCGTTAAACGGCGTGCTGGGAGCTCTGTGACATCCTGTGGTTACCGCGGCGATGCACAGTCTGAGCTTATTGATTGGATCGTTACACAGTCTGCTGGTATGCCCGATCAGAGCGTTTCATCACAGCCAATTAACCAATCAGATGAAGACTTCAGAGGAGGGTCGGTGATATTGTCACTATATTACAGTTATTAATCCCAGTAACGCTCTGATACTGGGGGGTCAGCGTGACCAGCTGTTGGGAGTTCTGGAGGGAGTGTGAATCGTTCAGCTGACGTCGGGACTCATGGATGTTCCTGTCCAATCAAATACGAATCGCTCGCCCGGTGTACGATCTAGAAATGTTTCCGGCCTCCAGGTTTGGTTTCTCTCGCTCAGCCTTACATCGTGATGACGTCACGGATTTTAAAATGGCTTTTCTTGAAATATGAAACCTTCACGGATCAAACATTCATGATAGAAATGTAGTTAAACTCCATCCGATTACGATCTAATAGTATATATATATAAGTAAAGGAGACTCTTTATAGAAGCAGTCGGATCTGCTGCATGGAGACACATGTAACTGAATGTATATTAATAACATATCTATGTTTTTTTCTGCAATATGTGACAGTTTAAAGATGAGTAAAGATACAACTTTCAGCCTTTAAGGTGCAATGAAAGACACAGTGAAAATAAATTCAGATTATCTCCATAAAAACATCTTTACAGGAGAAAAAGACAGACAGACTGCAGGTTAAACAGACACACAGGTGATAATAAAGTGTAAAACAGTCAACAACACAAGGTCACACACACACACACACACACACACACACACACACACAGCTGGCTGTAGATAACACAGACATCTGGAGAGCTAACACACTCTTATAACTGCTGCTTGTTACGCCCTGTGAGCCCTCAAGGACTGATCACACACACACACACACACACACACACACACACACACACACACAGTGTTTGTGATGTATAGGAGAGTCAGGCTAAAGCTTGTTAAACGCAGCCGAACCAAGACGGGATTATGATTCATGCTCTTCTCACACACACACACACACACACACACACACACACACACACACACACACACACACACACACACACGTATGTTTCCATCACTTCAGAGGACAGTATGTTGACTTATATCCACTCGTGGAGACGTACTCTCACCTTAAGCTAACCCTAACAGAAAGACATCAGTGGTAACACGAAGATAAAAGCAGTGAAGATGTTGAATGAAGCAAAGACAGAAAACTCACATCAACCTGAGCAGCTTTCAACTCTCCTTTTCTTTCTCTGTGAAATAATAAATCTGTCAAATCTGACGACATAAAACATCTTCAAACCCACCATGTGTTATATGAGTTATACATGTTACTGAACACTGTTTATACACCTAAAATCTACTAAAGGCCCTCTGGAACCTCCTTCAGAACCCTTATAACCTCCTAAAGGACCACTAGAACCTTATAAAGAACCATCAGACCTCCTAAAGCACCACTAGAACCCCAAAAATAACCCTTATAACCCCCTAAAGGACTATTAGAACCTCTTAAAGAACCACTAGAACCCCAAAAATAACTCTTATAACCCCCTAAAGGACTATTAGAACCTCTTAAAGAACCACTAGAACCCCAAAAATAACTCTTATAACCCCCTACAGGACCATTAGAACCTCTTAAAGAACCACTAGAACCCCAAAAATAACCCTTATAACCCCCTAAAGGACCATTAGAACCTCTTAAAGAACCATTAGAATCCCTAAAGGACCACTAGAACCCCATAGAGAACCCTTATAACCCCCTAATGGACCATTAGAACCTCCTGAAGAACCACTAGAACTTCCTAAAGAACCCTTAAAACCTACCACTAGAACCTCATAAAGACTGATTTTAACCTGGTAAAAGGACTCCGAGATTCTCCCAATGACCACCTGCGACCTTTTAAAGAAGCACTAGAACCTTAAGGACCTCTTAATGACCATTAGAACCACCGCGGTGACCACGAGACACCTGGAACCGCCTAAAGTCAGCAGGTGGAACGTCAGAAAGCATCAAGTTCTCCTACCAAACAGGTCCATCAGTACTTCAGAAGGTCACGAATAAACAATCACACATTGTTTTATAAGAGACCTTGTTGTTTTCACATGTTGTTTGTTACATTTAACAAACATCGACATGGATTTGTTGGAACGTGACGTCATGAATGATGTCATGTGATGGAAATGTGTTGCTTTTAAAGAGTTGTATGATGTCATCAACTCACTCTTCTTCCTCCTCTTCAGCGTTAAACGAGCCCACCATAGATTACGGCTTCCAGAGGTTACAGAAGGTCATCCCTCGTCACCCCGGAGACCCAGAGAGACTGCCCAAGGTACCACACACACACACACACACACACACACAGACACACACACACACACACACACAATCAATCGTTTTATACAAACACAGACAGAATAACTGATTATTGTTGGTGTTTTTTCCATCAGTCTGTGTTCTGGTTGGCTGCTCAGAGAGCTGATAGTCATCAGCTGCATCTACTGATTCTACTGTTTAACCTCCTGCTCTGTGTGTGTGTGTGTGTGTGTGTGTGTGTGTGCGTGCGCGCTGACACACACTCCTCTCTCTCTTTAATATACACATTGTGTATCTTTACCAAACACACACAGACAGTCTCAGTCGAAGCTCGTCTTCATCATTTTTATATTTTCCTCCTGAAGAGCATTTCTTCTTCTTCTTCTTCTTCTGTGACACCTGTGTGAGCAGAAGCTGTAATATTCACATGTCCAACACTCAAACCAATCCCACATTTAATGAGTTTTTCTCTGTTTGGTCGAGGCCTCTTTGTTTAAAATGTACACAGTGATAATTTACACCAGTGGTTCCCAACCTGAGGGTTGAGACCCCACTAAGAGGTCACAACATAAGAAACACTTTCCTGCTACACGAAGTTATGTTTATTTGTCAGACTTTTTTTCACTTTTTGCTTGTAAATCAGTGGATTTGTCGTCTTCAGCAGACAGATGCAGCTGTGAACGAGGAGTCGCTA
>NC_056552.1:789094-791594 GCF_910596095.1 Thunnus maccoyii | reverse complement strand
CCCTGTCGGTGCATAGCTTATATGGGGTTACACATCTGTATCTTATCACATGAATAACATAGGTTTTCCATGGGCACTAGGTCAGTTGGGAGCCATCCATCATGTGATTGACAGCTGCCTCACAACATATTATGTGTCACAACATACCACATCTGGAACAGTTCCAAACTTGACCATGGATCCATTGTTTGTATCTCTAAGGTCCCCCTGAAAGGGCCATACCATGTTACCTAAGGTGACATGCAGACTCTAGAATATTTATGTCACATGTCCAACACCCAAAATCAGTAAAGTACATAGGGTCAGATAAAAGTCATACTAACAATACAGTATGAAACTGTTACATCACTTTAATTAGCAGTATGCTAGGCTAGGATTAGCTGGTTTCCAGGTTTGGAAAGCGGAAGGAAACAATAGCACGGCTGATGTCAAACCACCACTACTGTGTAGAATCCCATAATACTCTAAAAAAAAAAAGAGACTTTATAAATATGGTTTTCATGATTTTCCCAAAAATGAACATTTACCTAAGAGGGCTTTTAATTTGAAAAGGATACAGGAAGTGGCAGCATTCAGCCGACCAATGGTGTAACTTCATCACTCAGTCGGTTGTCAGTCAGCGCTTTGCATTGTGGGACACAGTAGGGGAGCTAGACTGGTCAGATGCATACTGGAGATTATTTCTGAATCAGTACAACATCCGCGTATTTTTAGTATACTGAATACTACATTTAGCCAAATTAGCATGTACCGCTAGTACAGACGATGGGTCCAAATGTAGCCAACAGACTCTGAAATCCAAAAATAACATACTGGTGAAATAAACAGTTAATATAATTATATAACAGTCACAACAGAGGTGTGAGGACAACGTTTACTTTTCATACACTGAATGAATTTTGGTGATAATAATTCTGTACTTGCAGGACTACTTCCTGCCTCTGTATCACCAACATATAATAAACACAACTGTAACAGGAATCTGTCCGTCCGTCTGCAGGAAATCATCCTGAAGCGAGCGGCGGACATCGCCGAGGCCCTCTACAGCGTTCCCAGGAACCACAACCAGATCCCGTCACTAGGCAACACCGCCTCCCACGGCATGATGGGAGTCAACTCCTTCAGCGGACAGCTGGCCGTCAACGTCTCCGAGACGACGCAAGGTACGAGCAGACGCGGACGTGCCGCAGGATCGACAGTAGGGTCAGGAGTCGTTAAAACTAACATCTCGTCTTCCTGTTCCAGTTGGTTACAGTCGTAACACCAGCAGCGTGTCGCCACGGGGATACGTCCCAAGCTCCACCCCCCAACAGAGTAACTATGGCAACACCGTCAGCAACACCATGAACGGCTACGGCAACACCGGCATGCCAAACCTCGGAGTGGCAACTTCACCTGGTTTCCTCAACGGGTCGTCTGCCAACTCTCCCTACGGCAGTAAGTATCAAGGTAAATACTACCTCTGTACTACTGATACTACTAATACTACCTCTATACTACTGATACTACTAATACTAATACTAATAATACTACTGATACTACTAATACTAATACTATTACTAATACTAATACTACTACCTCTGTACTACTGATACTACTAATACTACTAATACTAATACTACTGATACTACTAATACTAATACTATTACTAATACTAATACTACTACCTCTATACTACTGATACTACTAATACTATTACTAATACTAATACTACCTCTATACTACTGATACTACTAGTACTAATACTACTACTAATACTAATACTACTAATACTAATACTACTAATACTAATAATACTAATACTACTAATACTACTAATACTAATACTACTGATACTACTAATACTAATACTATTACTAATACTAATACTACTAATACTACTAATACTAATACTACTGATACTACTAGTACTAATACTATTACTAATACTAATACTACTAATACTAATACTATTACTATTACTACTCCCACCACTAATACTAATACAAATACAAATACTACTATTACTACTAATACTACCACCTTTAATACTAATCCTGATACTAATACAAATACTATTACTATTACTACTCCCGCCACTAATACAAATACAAATACTATTACTACTAATACTACCACCACTAATACTAGTACAAATAGTACTATTACTACTAATACTAACACAAATACTATTACTATTACTACTCCCACCACTAATACTAATACAAATACTATTACTACGAATAACAATACAAATAGTAATATTACTACTAGTACTAATACAAATACTATTACTATTACACCACTAATACTAATCCTAATACAAATACTACTATTACTACTTCCACCACTAATACTAATACAAATACTACTATTACTACTAATACTTATACCACTAATACTAATACAAATACTACTACTACCACTGATACTACTGTTGGGGTCAGATGGAGGAAGGTTATTTGTTATTTTGGTGAAAAGGTTCGAGGTGTTTGAATGATTTACAGCATCGTTATGTATC
>NC_056552.1:776594-784094 GCF_910596095.1 Thunnus maccoyii | reverse complement strand
AACCTGTTTTATAACCTAAAACATGTAGAGTACAACACACATAAATACACATAAATACCTGACGCTGCTAAAAGCCTGTTTTTGTGTATTTGTGTATTTGTGTATTTGTGTTTTTGTGTATTTGTGTATTTGTGTTTTTGTGTATTTGGATTTTTGTGTTTTTGTGTTTTTGTGTATTTGTGTTTTTGTGTATTTGTGTATTTGTGTTTTTGTGTATTTGTGTTTTTGTGTATTTGTGTTTTTGTGTTTCTGTGTTTTTGTGTATTTGTGTATTTGTGTTTTTGTGTTTCTGTGTTTTTGTGTATTTGTGTTTTTGTGTATTTGTGTTTTTGTGTATTTTTGTGTTTCTGTGTTTTTGTGTTTTTGTGTTTTTGTGTTTCTGTGTTTTTGTGTATTTGTGTTTTTGTGTATTTGTGTTTTTGTGTTTTTGTGTATTTTTGTGTTTTTGTGTTTCTGTGTTTTTTTGTGTTTTTGTGTTTTTGTGTATTTGTGTTTTTGTGTTTTTGTGTTTTTGTGTATTTGTGTTTTTGTGTTTTTGTGTTTTTGTGTATTTGTGTTTTTGTGTATTTTTGTGTTTTTGTGTTTCTGTGTTTTTGTGTATTTGTGTTTTTGTGTTTTTGTGTATTTGTGTTTTTGTGTATTTTTGTGTTTCTGTGTTTTTGTGTATTTGTGTTTTTGTGTATTTGTGTATTTGTGTTTTTGTGTTTTTGTGTATTTTTGTGTTTTTGTGTTTCTGTGTTTTTGTGTATTTGTGTTTTTGTGTATTTGTGTTTTTGTGTTTTTGTGTATTTTTGTGTTTTTGTGTTTTTGTGTATTTGTGTTTTTGTGTTTTTGTGTTTCTGTGTTTTTGTGTTTTTGTGTTTCTGTGTTTCTGTGTTTCTGTGTTTTTGTGTATTTGTGTTTTTGTGTTTCTGTGTTTTTGTGTATTTGTGTTTTTTTGTATTTTTGTGTTTGTGTTTCTGTGTTTTTGTGTATTTGTGTTTTTGTGTATTTGTGTTTTTGTGTTTTTGTGTATTTTTGTGTTTTTGTGTTTCTGTGTTTTTGTGTATTTGTGTTTTTGTGTTTTTGTGTTTTTGTGTATTTTTGTGTTTTTGTGTTTCTGTGTTTTTGTGTATTTGTGTTTTTGTGTTTTTGTGTTTTTGTGTATTTGTGTTTTTGTGTTTTTGTGTATTTTTGTGTTTCTGTGTTTTTGTGTATTTGTGTATTTGTGTATTTGTGTAGCTGTTCCTACACTCATAAATTTGCACTTTTATTTCTGTATTTATTTCTGTATTTATTTCTCACTCTGTGACTCTGCTGCGTTCTCTGTCTGTCTCTCTTTGTGTATTTGTGTTTTTGTTTATTTCTCACTCTGCTGCGTTCTCTGTCTGTCTCTCTGCAGCCATGTCCGGTCTCGTCGTCCCTCCGATGTAGAAAATCTTCCTCCTCCGTTCGTCGTCTCTTTCCTCCCCCTCGGCCACGAGCACCAATCACCTCAGAGGAGGAGGGGCTTCGGGGCCTCCGGCACCAGCTGACCAGTCGGGACACTTCCTGTCTGTTACAGATAAAAGAAAGAAAAACTGTTGCTGTGACTGGACGCGGCGTCCGGTCTCTAAAGAAGAAAATAAACAGGACTCAGCGGTTTTCTCCGTCAGCTCTCTGTAATTATATTCATGTTATATTCTGTGTTTGAGGGGTCGGGTCTGTTGGTGTAAAAACTACATCATTTCCTCTACTTGGGATTTGAAATCCAGCTGAAGTCTGAAGATTATCGACGTTAAAGGCCTCAAATTTCTGTTTATAATCACGTTCAACACAACATTTGCTCACATCTGATTGGTTCTCGGTGATGTCATCCTATGAAGTGTTAAATACGTCAGCGAACAGGAAGCTCGAAGCGTGTAGAAGTTCCTCTGACGGTAAACATCTACAGAGCCGTTTATTTCTCTACTGGTTCAATAAAAAGAAAAACCTTGTTAGGAAGTTAGTTTGGGAGCAAGAGAAGAAGACACGAACTAACTAATAACGGACAGCTTAGGATCTAGAGGAGGGAAGCTTCCAGTTAGAGAAAGACTTCCTGGTTCAGGAGGAAGGAAGAAGGAAGGAAAGAGGAAGCCTTCGGTTAGGAAGCATTGAGGGAAGAATCAGGTGGAGAAATAACCAGGAAACAGTCGTCAAGAAAAAGTCATTTGGGGCCTTTAATAGTTTTAATAAACTCAGCACAAAGACACAAAGGCTGCTGGGATTTCACTAAAGACTTTGATTAAAAGAAAAAAAACAAAGAATGAAAACGCCTGTTTCTCGCCCCGCCTCTTCTTCCGTTAGCCCCGCCCCCTGCCTGTCTGTGTTTTATATTCATTTATTTCTTTCTTTCTTTATTTTTTTTTTTTTATGCTCGCACTGTAAAAACAAATTCTGCATCCTGATAGGCTACTGTGACTGTCTGTCTTCTTGTTCAGAGTTGTCTTTTTTTTAAAATTCTAGCCCTGCCTCCTACTCCCATAGCCCCGCCCCTTTGCACCTGGAAGCCCCGCCCCCCTGTGTTTTCTCTGTGGGTTTTTGTGATTTTTGCCAAAGTCGTAGCTCGCTGAATATTTATACTGTCACTGTGGTTGATCACGCCGCCCCCCCCCCCCCCCCCCCGCCCCGCCCCCCGCCCCCCCACCGCCCCCCCCCCCCCCCCGCCCGTCACTGAGCTCACCGAGGGAAACTCTTTTTGTAACATACAGATTATAAATAGCGTATTTATATCTCAGATTGTTTTTGTATAAATGGATGTTGAGTCATGTCGTCTTCATGGGGTTTTAGACATGTGTGTGTGTGTGTGTATGTGGTGGTGCCACACTGGAAACAACCATTGTTTTGTATCAAACGAACAAAAGAAGAAAGTCAAACGTAAACGTCTTCACACATTTATAGCGCTGTCAATCAAAGCTGATGCGTCCAATCAGCTCCACTTGTTTTTGGTTTTTTGGTTGTTTTTATTGTAAATCTTGTTTTGATGACTGTTTGGCTGTACTGAAATGATTTCCTCACAGTGAATAAAGTCAGCAAGTCGCTCTGAATGACTCTCGACTTCTTTTCTCGAGTACAGACGGAAAACGATGAAGTCAAAAGTAAATAAAGTCAAATGTTCGCTGTAAACACGAGGGGCGAGTTATTACAAATACGTTATTCAGCAAAGCACAAATAATGGGTTTTTTTTACGAATATTTGTTTCATACAAATATTTTTTAAAATATTTGTTAGTTACAGGTCTGCAGTGCGGTGAGTTGTAGCTCAGTAGTAGCAGCGCAGTCGTCTTTGATCTGGGAGAGTCCAGCTGGAGACCAGAGCTGGTTTTACTACCTTCAACCCTGAACTCTTGATCAGAGATAAGCGTTTTCACGACGGTGGATATGAACTTTCTTTGTTAACTCAGGCTTTCTGCTCTGTGCGCGTCCCCATAAAGGGGGCGTTTGACTCTTTTGCCGCTCAAAATGGACCAATCACGTGACGCCTGCTCAGTCAGGTCATTATAACGGAGAGATATGAATAATATAAACACATTATCACAGCAAAAAGCAACACTGTTGCTGCAAATAAGGTGAGAGATGATCGTGTAAATGTGTTAATTAAAACACTAATTCATTAATTTATGAATTAGTAATTAGTTTATATATGTATTTTACCACTGAATGCTCTCTCAGTGCCTCCCACATCCAGAGCTCTTAAACTTTAAACTTGATGCTGCAGATTTAAACATTAAACTGTCTGTTAATGAAGCATCAGTGGAAATGACTTCAGGTTCTGGCTGAATCAAAGTGAAATTAATATTATAGATTGAATATTATCTGTGATAAATACCAATAAATTAATCAATTTTATTTTATTATTTTTGTTCAAAGTATTTCTTCATTAGTTTTTTTGTTAGTTTTTTTTATATTTGAAATACAATTTGATCTATTGTAACAAAATCCCATCCTGTTAGTAACCCAAACCTCTCGCACCATCACAAATATACAATATGACATCAAATCAATAGTAAGTCTGATAAAAGACTAATCAATATTCTAATCGGTGTTCTAATAGCTGCAGTAGCATCAATGTTAAGCTGAAACTCGGAACATAACCTGCTCTAGACCAGGTGAAGTTTGCAGTATAAGTTACCATGGTGATGTAGCAGGTTAAAGAGAGTTACCATGGTGATGTAGCAGGTTAAAGAGAGTTACCATGGTGATGTAGCAGGTTAAAGAGAGTTACCATGGTGATGTAGCAGGTTAAAGAGAGTTACTATGGTGATGTAGCAGGTTAAAGTGAGTTACCATGGTGATGTAGCAGGTTAAAGAGAGTTACCATGGTGATGTAGCAGGTTAAAGAGAGTTACCATGGTGATGTAGCAGGTTAAAGTGAGTTACCATGGTGATGTAGCAGGTTAACAGAGAGTTACCATGGTGATGTAGCAGGTTAAAGAGAGTTACCATGGTGATGTAGCTGGTTAACAGAGAGTTACCATGGTGATGTAGCAGGTTAACAGAGAGTTACCATGGTGATGTAGCAGGTTAAAGAGAGTTACCATGGTGATGTAGCAGGTTAACAGAGAGTTACCATGGTGATGTAGCAGGTTAAAGTGAGTTACCATGGTGATGTAGCAGGTTAAAGTGAGTTACCATGGTGATGTAGCAGGTTAACAGAGAGTTACCATGGTGATGTAGCAGGTTAAGAGAGAGTTACCATGGTGATGTAGCAGGTTAACAGAGAGTTACCATGGTGATGTAGCAGGTTAAAGAGAGTTACCATGGTGATGTCGCAGGTTAAAGTGAGTTACCATGGTGATGTAGCAGGTTAAAGAGAGTTACCATGGTGATGTAGCAGGTTAACAGAGAGTTACCATGGTGATGTAGCAGGTTAAGAGAGAGTTACTATGGTGATGTAGCAGGTTAACAGAGAGTTACTATGGTGATGTAGCAGGTTAACAGAGAGTTACCATGGTGATGTAGCTGGTTAACAGAGAGTTACCATGGTGATGTAGCTGGTTAACAGAGAGTTACCATGGTGATGTAGCAGGTTAACAGAGAGTTACCATGGTGATGTAGCAGGTTAAGAGAGAGTTACCATGGTGATGTAGCAGGTTAAGAGAGAGTTACCATGGTGATGTAGCAGGTTAACAGAGAGTTACCATGGTGATGTAGCAGGTTAACAGAGAGTTACCATGGTGATGTAGCAGGTTAACAGAGAGTTACCATGGTGATGTAGCTGGTTAACAGAGAGTTACCATGGTGATGTAGCAGGTTAAAGAGAGACACCTTTGTGACATTGAAAACCCTGCAGGCACTAACTCACTGATCTGGCTTCGTAGTTCAGCCCTCTGGTGCGGGGACCTCCTTCATAAGGTAGTTTATTCATGAACATTTATTTATATTCTAGAAAATTCAAGAATTAAAAGCGTAATAAAGGCAAAAATGGGATTTTGAAGCCTCTTTCCACTTTTATTCAAATAATTTTGCTGCCTCAACAGATACAGATACGGATACAGATACGGATACAGAAACAGATACAGATACGGATACAGAAACAGATACGGATACAGATACAGATACGGATACAGATACAGAAACAGATACAGATACGGATATAGATACAGATACAGATACGGATACGGATACAGATACAGAAACAGATACAGATACGGATATAGATACAGATACGGATACGGATACAGAAACAGATACAGATACGGATACAGAAACAGATACAGATACGGATACAGAAACAGATACGGATACAGATACAGATACGGATACGGATACAGAAACAGATACAGATACTGGACTCTGCACGTCCCTACTAGACAGCTGACGGCCTGAAGGTCCTGAGAAGCAGCTCCATGTTTGATCTTTAATTTGTGGAATTTAAACTAATAATCAAAGCGACGCAGCTGAAACTGACAAACAGTTTAATAATAACAACCTGCTTCATGTTTCAGGTTCTACAAACTGAAAGACGGATTCGTGCACGTTTATCTGCAGCAACATGATGACAGTGTTTACATTAACTCACTATATGAGTCACATCCTCAGTGATTGTTTACTGACAGTTTCAGCTTCAACATAAATGTTCTTATTATCTAACAGAAGACATTTATCAAAAATACCTTTTATTTTAATTATTCTGACAATCAAAACGTTATATCAATCATATTATAAACAACTTGTGTTCGATGTTTCTGAAGAGCAGCTAAAGTTCAGGTAGTTTGGAAGCAGATGAACAAACTCCGCCCCCAAAGTTCCTGTCGTTTTGACAGTAACCAGTAAGGTTTTAGTATCTGGGGGACCAGAACAGACGGTCTGGACCAGGTCCTGCAGCTTTATTTGATTTGATTTGATTTATTTTGTTGAGATATTTTGATGTTTGTCAGTAAAATAAAATCCTCACGTGACTGCCGACACTTTAACATTCAGCTCAGAGGGAAAAACCTCCAGAAGGAGTTTCTGTCGTTAACAATGTAAACGATGTGATTGAAGAGACGCTTATCGTTTGTGTTTTAATATCTGTTCTTTTTCTTTTATTTCGTTCTGTTTAAACCTGATTATTAAAATGTGTTTTTCTTTCTGCTGCGGAGAGAAAACAGTGAAAACCATTAATGATCTTTTATGGAACGGCTCTGTTCTCTCAGCGGACACAAAAGCACAAACAGGATTTGATTAAGATAAATCACAGATAACCTCAAACCTCATTATTACAGCCGCTTTTATTTATTCCTGTTTGATTTCACGTCTCTTTTGTTCTTTATTTTCCCTCCAACAGAGCCAAACTCATCAGGAAGATTGTTTTATTTGTTGTAATGATAATTCTGTTTTTACCTGCATGATTAAAGATGTCTCAACATCATTTCAGCCAAAACTTCTTCTTCTTCTTCTTCTTCTTCTTCTTCTTCTTCTTCTTCTTCTTCTTCTTCTGTGTCATTCAGCAGTTTAATGCTGCAGTGACAGACTGTTCTGTTCATTCTGCAGAATGAAAGAAAGCACAAAAGCTGCAGGTTCAACCAGACTCACTGAGACCCTTTAGAGGAGGTGGTCTCAGTCTCAGACCACACCACAGATCTCAGAGGAGCTCTGGGATCCGACTGACCACCAGGCATCATGGCCTTTATGTTAACATTTAAGTTATTTTAAAAATCAATCAATCGTTGTGTTAAATGATTGTTATTTTCAGTGAAGTTCAGCGTCGACGGCTCTCTTGCAGCTGCAGGAGTGCGTCTGTAGTGACGGCGAAGTGAGACTGGACGGGGAAGGAGGCGGCGCTGCAGCAGGACGCGGATGTATCCTCCGGCTGGACCAGAGCTTCAACACCAGCTCTGCAGTCAAACAGACGCTTCAGTCGGGTTTGAAATAACTCTTTGAGCTCTGCTGTTGACTGAAAATGACCCCGTTTACCAGTAACAGCTGATGACACCAGTAAGAACCAGAGGCGTGTGCAGGTCTGTGCATTTATGTTAACAAAGCTCGGTGCACGGACGACGCTAACACTGCTCCGCTAACC
>NC_056552.1:686594-774094 GCF_910596095.1 Thunnus maccoyii | reverse complement strand
TCGTGTCTTTGTTGCTGTTCACAGAGTCACAGTCGGGTCACCAACACGTCACCTGCACAAACTGTCATCAACATGTTTAAATTTGCAGGTCTGTGATGAAGACAGGAGACACGAGATGTTCAGTCTGACTGTATTTACAACATCAACATTCAGCTGAAGCTGAAATGAGACAAATCAAGTGTTTATCTTTCAAACTTAAAGACTTTTTACAACAGAATGTTAATAAACCCCTGAATGCAGCCTGAGAGGTGAAGTTAGAGTTCGATCTTTGGGGAACTTGTTGTATAAAACTCAGCAGGACTGAATAAAATGAACAAACTGAAATCACATATACAAACAGAGAAAAGCTCCCAACTCTGCCTGCAGAGCTGAGTTAGACCGACACCGAGCCCTACGCTGCCAGGACCTGAACCCAGGAAGGAGTCTCCTCCGCCTGCTGGTCCTCCCCGACTCACATGCATGATCATTCATGATTATTCATTAATAACTCACTTGTTGTATGTTTATATTCATAGCCGCTCTTCTTCATGTCCTCTTGTTTTGTTATTGTTTATTCTTATTATGATTGAGAGAGAGAGAGAGAGAGAGAGAGAGTATTGTATTGCAGTCAAAGAATAAACTGCATCAGTATAATCTAGAACCTGCATATGTGACACTTGTGTATTTAATATGTAACATGTGAATCTGTAAACTGCTTTGGCAACAACATGTGTTTGTTCATGTCAATAAAGCTATTTGAATTAAATTGACAGACAAGAGTTTTAATGTATTTATTCTTTATTTTATTTAATATAAATTATCAAGAAATGTAATATCTGTAAAGCAAAATCCAAACCTTGTAGACGACTAGTTTTCCTACAATAAGTTCAGCTTCAGTTATCGGAACAGGATCAAACAGCTGATGTTGTGTTTACAGTCTGGTGTTGACATGTTCACATCCAGTACCGACCCGGTTCTACCTGTTAGCGCTCATGTTAGCTTGTCTGTTAACTTCCTGTACTCTCAGCAGTAAAAAGCTGACGCTCGTTAGCAGATGGTGGCTGGTGTTAGCTGCTGAGCTAGCTGCTAACGTGCTAACATGGCAGCGTGCCCTGATAGCAGCTGGCACTGCGACTGTTTGTGTGTTAGCAGACAGTGCTAATGGCTCTGTTAGCAATTAGCCAGCCTGTCACATTGATGCAGAGAGGAAACCACAGAGTCATCATCATCCTCATCATCATCATCATCCTCCAGCTGTCTGTCTGTCTGTCAGACGGACACTCGCAGGTAAAACATCTCCAGCAGGTGATTTCATTCTTCTTCCATCAGAGGTTCCAGTCTGACAGCGTTCATGTTTAGTCAGATAAAAGTCGTGTGTCATCCTGAAGAAAACTTCTATGTGTTCTTCAGAGTGTAAGACTCACTGAATGATATCAACATGTGTTTCATGTCTGTGTTCATATTTGGTGGAAAGTAACTCAGTACATTTACTGTAGTACAATACTGAGGTACTTGTACTTTACTTGAGTATTTCCATGTGATGCTACTTTCTACATTTCAGAGGGAAATATTGTACTTTCTACTCCACTACATTTATTTGACAGCTTTAGTTACTTTTCAGATGAAGATTTGACACAATGGATAATATAACAAGCTTTTAAAATACAACACATTGTTAAAGATGAAACCAGTGGTTTCCAACCTTTTTGTCTTTTGACGTCTTACAAAAAGCAGTGTGTAGTCGGGGTCACATTTCACATGTCTATGAGTTGTTAACAGCTCCACCAAATAGTGATTTTTCCCTCTAAACTTCTCACATGCTTTCATTTCAATAAATGTTCAAATGATCCAATATTTCAGCAAAAATCAAAGATTAGAGAAAAAGTCCAAAAACTGAAAACAGATTTGTGTATCAGAACTTTGTTTTTTCTTCTTTCCTCTCCCATAAATCATCTCACCACCCCTCAGATTTATCTGCTGACCCTTTGGAGGGGCCCGACCCCTAGGTTGGGAACCACTGGACTAAACTAGCTAACTGTATATAAAGTAGTGTAAACTAGCTCCACCTCCAGCAGCTACAACAGTAACATGCTGCTCTAACACTGATGCTTCACTATTAATAATCTAATGATGTCATATATAATAATATATCAGTCAGAGGGACCAAACCACTACTTTTACTGCAATACTTTAACTACATCAAGATCATAATACTTATGTACTTTTACTGCAATACTTTAACTACATCAAGCTCATAATACTTATGTACTTTTACTGCAATACTTTAACTACATCAAGCTCATAATACTTATGTACTTTTACTGCAGTCTTCTCATGAAGACGCTGACAGTCGTCTCATAACGAGGTGAAACAGACTCGTTCATAAAGTCGAACTGAAACATCAGGAAGTCAAACTGTTTACATCATTTAAATCATGACTGACTTCAGCTCGTTCTGTCAGACTGATGCTCTCCATTACTGCTGATCGATAGACGACCTATTGATCGACCTGATATTGATCGGTACGCATTGACACACTCTGCCTCTGTGTGTGTGTGAGTGACCTGTCTCACCTTGTCTAATCGTCCAATCAGGTTGTTTACATCAGCTGCTTAGAGACATAAGAGGACAGTGTGTGCGTGTGTGTGTGTGTGTGTGTGTGTGTGTGTGTGTGTGTGTGCAGTCACGTCTGCCTCGTTAACCCACCTGTTTCCTCGTTAACAGGCCGATTGGATCGTTTGGAGTCACCTGACCCGCCTTAACGAGCAGAGAGAAACTTTAAAATGTTGTTCAGTCTGAAAAGTTTATTTAGTTTATTTATTTGTTTCATTAAAACATCAAAACAGAAACAGAAGCTCAAATCTAACAATTAAACAATTAATAATGAAATTAAACCCGATGAATCATAATGATTCCTTTTCATTCTTCACCTCAGGAACATGTTTAAACTCAAGGTTCACTCACTATTTCTTTTTCCAGGAGCTTTCAGCTGTGTACAGTTGTTGTCTGATTGTGATCAATAAGACACTTCCTCCTACCGACAGCCAACTGATCACATGATTGATCACATTAAGAGATATTTGTACATTCTAACAGGAAGCCTTCATTCTGCTGCTGGCATGAATAATAATGAGAAGTTAGTTCCACACTGAAGAGTGCAGATCAATGAAGATGATCAGGAAGTGATTGATAATCAAAGGCAGATTTATTCTTGTTAGTTTTATAAATATGAATAAAAAGTAAACAAACTCACCTTGTTTTAATGTTGTTATTTATGTATGATCCATATTTACCTTCCTGAACGTTTGTCCATCTCTTTGAACGGCATTTGATTGTCTGAAAAGTGCTTTATAAATAAAGTTTTATTGATTGATAAATGCTGCTGCTTCGGTAACTTATTATTGATCCTGATCAATGATATTTAGTCTGATCAGACAGAAAACAGGTTTTTGATGAATGAATTCGGGTCCTGATGTCAGCAGCCGAGTGAAGCTCTGTTCACGATGAAGAGGAGAAACTTTTCCCATCAACCCCTTCTCACCTCTGGATTGAATGGCTATTGATCCGCCGCTGCTGCCATGGCAACAGATAATGGTAAGACGGGGTCAGAGGTCAGAATGAAGAAAGAAAGAAAGAAAAAAGAAAGAAAGAGGATGCATGTTTACATGTTTACTGCGTGTTGGCATGTTTAGTGCATGTTTACATGTTTGCTGTATGTTAACATGTTTACTGCATGTTGACATGTTTAGTGTGTATTTACATGTTTACTGCATGTTGACATGTTTAGTGTGTATTTACATGTTTACTGCATGTTGACATGTTTAGTGTGTATTTACATGTTTACTGCATGTTGACATGTTTAGTGTGTATTTACATGTTTACTGCATGTTGACATGTTTAGTGTGTATTTACATGTTTACTGCATGTTGACATGTTTGCTGAATATTTACATGTTTACTGCGTGTTGACATGTTTAGTGTATGTTTACATGTTTACTGTGTGTTGACATGTTTAGTGTATGTTTACATGTTTACTGCGTGTTGACATGTTAAGTGTATGTTTACATGTTTACTGCGTGTTGACATGTTTAGTGTGTATTTACATGTTTGCTGCGTGTTTACATGTTTAGTGTGTATTTACATGTTTACTGCATGTTGACATGTTGACATGTTTACTGTGTGTTTACATGTTTACATGTTTACTGCGTGTTTACATGTTTACTGCATGTTGACATGTTTACTGTGTGTTGACATGTTTACTGTGTGTTTACTGCATGTTGACATGTTTACTGCGTGTTTACAGGTTTACTGCATGTTGACATGTTGACATGTTTACATATTTACATGTTTACTGCATGTTTACATGTTTGCTGCATGTTGACATGTTTACATGTTTACTGCGTGTTGACATGTTTACATGTTTACTGCATGTTTACATGTTTGCTACATGTTGACATGTTGACATGTTTACTGCGTGTTGACATGTTTACTGCATGTTGACATGTTAACTGCATGTTGATATGTTGACATGTTTACTGCATGTTGACATGTTTACTGAATGTTTACATGTTTACTGCGTGTTGACATGTTGACATGTTTACTGGATGTTTACATGTTTACTGCGTGTTGACATGTTGACATGTTTACTGCGTGTTTACATGTTTACTGCGTGTTGACATGTTGACATGTTTACTGGATGTTTACATGTTTACTGCGTGTTGACATGTTGACATGTTTACTGCGTGTTTACATGTTTACTGTGTGTTAACAGGTTTACTGCGTGTTGACATGTTGACATGTTTACTGGATGTTTACATGTTTACTGCGTGTTGACATGTTGACATGTTTACTGCATGTTTACATGTTTACTGCGTGTTGACATGTTTACTGCATGTTGACATGTTTACTGCGTGATGACATGTTTACTGCGTGTTGACATGTTGACATGTTTACTGCGTGTTGACATGTTTACTGCGTGTTGACATGTTTACTGCGTGTTGACATGTTGACATGTTTACTGTGTGTTGACATGTTGACATGTTTACTGCGTGTTGACATGTTTACTGCGTGTTGACATGTTTACTGCGTGTTTACATGTTTACTGCGTGTTTACATGTTTACTGTGTGTTGACATGTTGACATGTTTACTGCGTGTTGACATGTTTACTGCGTGTTGACATGTTTACATGTTTACTGTGTGTTGACATGTTTACATGTTTACTGCGTGTTGACATGTTTACATGTTTACTGCGTGTTGACATGTTTACATGTTTACTGCGTGTTGACATGTTTACTGCGTGTTTACATGTTTACTGCGTGTTGACATGTTTACTGTGTGTTGACATGTTGACATGTTTACTGCGTGTTGACATGTTTACTGTGTGTTGACATGTTTACTGCGTGTTGACATGTTGACATGTTGACATGTTTACTGCGTGTTGACATGTTTACTGCGTGTTGACATGTTTACTGCGTGTTGACATGTTGACATGTTTACTGCGTGTTTACATGTTTACTGCGTGTTGACATGTTGACATGTTTACTGCGTGTTGACATGTTTCCTGCGTGTTGACATGTTTACTGTGTGTTGACATGTTTACTGCGTGTTGACATGTTGACATGTTGACATGTTTACTGCGTGTTGACATGTTTACTGCGTGTTGACATGTTTACTGCGTGTTGACATGTTGACATGTTTACTGCGTGTTGACATGTTTACTGCGTGTTGACATGTTGACATGTTTACTGCGTGTTGACATGTTTACTGCATGTTGACATGTTGACATGTTTACTGCGTGTTGACATGTTTACTGCGTGTTGACATGTTGACATGTTTACTGCGTGTTGACATGTTTACTGTGTGTTGACATGTTTACTGCGTGTTGACATGTTGACATGTTGACATGTTTACTGCGTGTTGACATGTTTACTGCGTGTTGACATGTTTACTGCGTGTTGACATGTTGACATGTTTACTGCATGTTGACATGTTTCCTGCGTGTTGACATGTTTACTGCGTGTTGACATGTTTACTGCATGTTGACATGTTGACATGTTGACATGTTTACTGCGTGTTGACATGTACCCTGCGTGTTGACATGTTTACTGCGTGTTGACATGTTTACTGCATGTTGACATGTTTACTGCGTGTTTACATGTTTACTGCATGTTTACATGTTTACTGTGTGTTGACATGTTGACATGTTTACTGCGTGTTGACATGTTTACTGCGTGTTGACATGTTTACATGTTTACTGCGTGTTGACATGTTGACATGTTTACTGCGTGTTGACATGTTTACATGTTTACTGCGTGTTGACATGTTTACTGCGTGTTGACATGTTGACATGTTTACTGCGTGTTTACATGTTTACTGCGTGTTGACATGTTGACATGTTTACTGCGTGTTGACATGTTGACATGTTTACTGCGTGTTGACATGTTGACATGTTTACTGCGTGTTGACATGTTGACATGTTGACATGTTTACTGCGTGTTGACATGTTGACATGTTTACTGCGTGTTGACATGTTGACATGTTGACATGTTGACATGTTTACTGCGTGTTGACATGTTTACTGCGTGTTGACATGTTGACATGTTGACATGTTTACTGCGTGTTGACATGTTTACTGCGTGTTGACATGTTTACTGTGTGTTGACATGTTTACTGCGTGTTGACATGTTGACATGTTGACATGTTGACATGTTTACTGCGTGTTGACATGTTTACTGTGTGTTGACATGTTGACATGTTGACATGTTTACTGCGTGTTGACATGTTTCCTGCGTGTTGACATGTTTACTGCGTGTTGACATGTTTACTGTGTGTTGACATGTTGACATGTTGACATGTTTACTGTGTGTTGACATGTTGACATGTTGACATGTTTACTGCGTGTTGACATGTTTACTGCGTGTTGACATGTTTACTGCGTGATGACATGTTTACTGCGTGTTGACATGTTTCCTGCATGTTTACATGTTTCCTGCGTGTTGACATGTTTACTGCGTGATGACATGTTTACTGCGTGTTGACATGTTTCCTGCATGTTTACATGTTTAATGCGTGTTGACATGTTTACTGCGTGTTGACATGTTTCCTGCATGTTTACATGTTTCCTGTGTGTTGACATGTTTCCTGCATGTTTACATGTTTCCTGCGTGTTGACATGTTTATTGCGTGTTGACATGTTTACTGCGTGTTGACATGTTTCCTGCGTGTTGACATGTTTACTGCGTGTTTACATGTTTACTGCGTGTTGACATGTTTACTGCGTGTTGACATGTTGACATGTTTACTGCGTGTTGACATGTTTACTGCATGTTGACATGTTTACTGCGTGTTGACATGTTTACTGCGTGTTGACATGTTTACTGCGTGTTGACGTGTTTACTGCGTGTTTCAGTCAGAAGGGTTTATGTGTGTGTAACTTGTCTGCTCTCAGACTGCAGCAGCAGAGTCACAGCTGATAAACTCTGTCTGCTTATCAATCAGCCAATCGGTTCACCGAGTGCGCCACAGCCGTGTCGCCGTGACGACCGGCGGCTGTAAACACAGGGGAGGGTCCCCGGAGGGCGGCCATGTTTGTTGATTAAACTAAAACAAGACAAACAAAGAGACAAAACAAACTAATTACCTGCAAACAAACCGGATCGACTGAGAGAGCTAACGAGGCTTAACGAGGTCACAGGGAGGAAGAGTGTGTGTGTGTGTGTGTGTGTGTGTGTGTGTGTGTGTGTGGTTTGTACGCCTGACGCTTACAGGATGTAGTGACATCAAGATAACGTTCCATCACACACACACACAGTTGAATAATTGATGGTTCAGTGTGTTAAAGCTAAAACACTGTCTGCTTTTAATAAAACAACGTATGTGTGTGTGTGTGTGTGTGTGTGTTGAATAAAATATCAGTTGTCATGTCGACAAATGAATTATGAATATACACACTATGGAGCCGATCTCACACACACACACACACACACACACACACACACACACACACACACACACACACACACACACACACACACACACACACTCACACACACACACACACACACACACACTCACACACACACACTCTCTGACCCACAAACCTGTTTTGTAAGAGACAAATACGTTGACTGTAGAGAGGAAGGAAGGAAGGAAATAAAAGTGTTCACACAAAGAAAGAAAAGGGAAGAAACTAGAAAGACCTCCACGTCTGTCCAGAATCATCTAATATCTGTGAAGACTTTGAAGCATTTAATAAAAGGTTTCATTATATTGACATGTTTGATTCCAGTGAATAATTTCCAGAGAGCCTCATCTCACGGTGCAACCATAATCAGGACCAGAGGAACAGGAGACCCTGGTCCTGGTGGTCCTGGTGGTCCTGGTGGTCCTGGTAGACCTGGTGGTCCTGGTGGTCTTGGTGGTCCTGGTGGTCCTGGTGGTCCTGGTGGTCCTGGTGGTCCTCCAGGGACTGACTCATGACAACATCTTCAACCTAACAATCACCACAGTTTCAAGGTGGGAACCAATTCGGTGTTCCACCAGATGTGAAATATGGTCACAAGAGTTATGATGTCACAGTCAAGTTGACCTTTGACCCTTTGGATATAAAATGACATCACTTCATCATTTTATCCTTTAAGACATTTGTGTGAAATTTTGTCATAATTAACATATGAATTCTTGAGTTATGGCCAAAAACGTGTTTTGTGAGGTCACAGCGACCTTGACCTTTGACCTTTCACCACCAAATTCTAACCAGTTCATCCTTGAGTCCAAGTGGATGGCGTTCCTTAGATATGGGATGGACAGACGGACGGACAGCTCATTTTTTTCTCTTCTTCTCTGTGTTTTTATGTGTGGAGGCATAAAAAGGAAGAGAAGAAGAGAGAAAATGAGATTTAAGAAAAAAAAATAAGAAAAGAGGAAATAAAGGACAAGTGTGTGTCCGGTCTGTCAGACTGCAGTTATTAATAACTATAACTGAGTTTACTGCACACAGACAACACCTCACTGTGTGTGTGTGTGTGTGTGTGTGTGTGTGTGTGTGTGTGTGTAATCGAGTTTCATGGGGTCTAAATATGATCCATGTCTGTTGTCACGGTGACAAGTGAGCGATTATCATCCTGCCTTTCCAATATCAGCCTGACACACACACACACACACACACACACACACACACACACACACACACACACACACAGAGAGTTCAGGTTAATCTAATGGAGTCACAGAGAGACGAAATATGAAGAAATAAAGAGAGAAATATTAAACAAGATGACCAGAAACAAACAGACAGGTCATAAAACAGGACTTCTGATTGGTCAGATGATGTTTGACGTTCAGTTTGAGGTCACGACATCTGATTAATCACCTGATCGATCAATGATCTGACTGTAGTTTAACAGTCTGACTGTCACTGTCACTACAGTCTAAATTTAAGGACTTTTTTCCACATCGAACATCTAGACTGAACTCTTTAATGAACTCAGAGACTCAACATTCCTCCTTTAACAGCAGAACCGAGTCTAGCTGGACGCCGTCTGCCTCCACCGGAGAGACACAGAGCAGCAGAATAACAACAATGATAACAATAATAATCATATTATAAATATAAATATATATATATATATATTTATATAATAATAATGATAGCAGCAGCAGCGGTGGGCTTTCCAACTCAAAATATTATCCCATCGGGCCGTTTGGCGGCCATCTTTGCGGGATTGAAAATCGACATAACTTTTGAACGAGACATCATACAGAGACAAATGAGCCCATTTTTCTATATAATTTTGACATGAGGAATTGATTGAGATGGTTACTGTAATGATTTTTTTTTTTTAATCAAGTTTAGTATATTAAAACTTGAAAAACAAGAAAGAAATCTGTATAATTTACACTCAAAATCTTGCAAAATGACTGTCTACATGTACACCAAACTATACACTCTGGAGTCGACTAGAATTGACAGCGAATAAAGAAAAATATTAAAATATGAGTTAAATAAGTCAAAATAACAAGGAAAATGTTCCATGACAGAACAAGCTACAGAAGATGATGATTATATCTGGGTTCATATGAAATCCTTCATATGGAAAAAAAATTCTTTAACTCATTTTCAATGTGTAGTTCTGTGTGTTAAACGACATGTTTCCTGTTAGTATCTGCGGTGTAACCGTCCGTGGTCAGGACGTTTCTTTGAAGAGTGATGTCATCTGTCCTTTCTGTCGCTGGTATGTAGAGCAGCAACAGTCTGTTTACTCTGATTCAGGGTTTCAGTTCTCGGCTGTTCCAGGTTTCTGTGGGTCTTCTTCTCTGACTCCTTCCTGCTGCCGTCATCTGTAGTTCACAGGAAATATGAAAAACAAAATACAAAACTACTCACTGAAAACGGAGTATTTTACATCAGTTAAAGAATAAAACCAAACACTTTTCTTTCTGTGTTTTTTTTTTGTTCCCGACAGACAGACAGGTAGTAAATATTATCTAATGGATTTTCTCTGAATGGAAAGCAATTAAAACTCAACATCAACACCATTAACCCCAAACACACACACACACACACACACACACACACACACACACACACACACACACACACACACACACACACACACACGCGCGCGCGCGCAGAGAGGTTTCTGTGTGTGTGTGATTGGCTGCTAATCCTGGTTAAATTAATGAGAAGAAAGTTAATTTGTGGTTTTGACCCTTTTCTGCTCAGAAAAAGGATTACACACCACAATACAACACACACACACACACACACACACACACACACACACACACACACACACACACACACACACACACACACACACATACCTTCTGTGTGTGTGTGTGTGTGTGTGTGTGATGATGATAAATGAAGGGTAGGAATGAGAGACGGCAGGTTTGCTCAGCCTGTCTTTTCAAATCTCTAATGAGTGAAAACACACACACACACACACACACACACACACACACACACACACACACACACAGTGTGAAGTCATCAGTGAGGTGGATGAGGTTGTTATAAAGGTCTTGTTATTAAATTAATCTCTCTCATTATTTTTGACCCTCTGAGCTTCTGTAGACCCCCCCAACACACACACACACACACACACACACACACACACACACACACACACACACACTAATATAGAATCTTAATGTCTGTGTTTATGTCACTGAGGATCCTTTGAGCAGAGCATTGAACAACCAACACTCACTAATCATTCATATTAATCAGGTTTAGAGGCACATTTTCAGTAAATCATCAGTAAACTGTTCTGAATGTTTGTTTCCATCCGCTGCTGTTGTGTGAATATCAGCAGATAAACAGCAGGCGGCGCTAATTCTCCAGTCGCTGCCGTTAAACCGTCGCAGAAGAAGAGACGACGTCATTAAAACAGTCAAAGCGAAGCAACGATGGAAAACATGATGGAAATATGACGTTTCTGTTAGTTTCATGTATTGATGTGAGGAAGGTTACAGCCTCCTCATCATCATCGCTCCACACACATCTGATGTTTTCAGCTCTTCAGCGATGTTTAAGTCACATGATCCGTGATGTCATCATTTATTCACAGTTATCCACACAGCTGCTGTTACACCTCAGACAGGAAACTCTTTGTAAACAAGATTTCTTAAAATTTGTTTTCAACTTGTCGTCCATTAATTAAACAACAAACAGTCTGTTTGATCATGTGACTCCAGAACAACACAAGGATAGCATGATAAGCTAGGATGGCTTCCTCCATGTCGTACCCTTCGTCCCCTCAACGCTCTGCTCCATCAGGACGGCTCCTTATTGGCCGGCAGAGTTCACTGAAGTCGACCTCAACACGATGAATCCCTGCAGATTCACTTCAGCCTGATCGCAGAGATTCAACATTCAGGACACAAAGTCCATGAAGTCAGTTTGGAAACACACACATTACAATAAATCAATCAATACAAATGACATTAATAAAGAACAGATGGTCTGAGATGGTTCACGTTATTCACAACAATTAAATTCTACTGGAATTTACTGAATTCACCACAAAAGTTGACAGTTTTAAATGTTGCTGTTTGCAGAAACACATTTATTAAAATATCATGAAATAAGAACAGAAAACAGATCTGACTGCTGCTGAGAGAATAAAGAAAGTTTGGACATCTGAAGTGAACACACACACACACACACACAGACACAGACACACACACACACACACACACACACACACACACAGACACACACACACACACACACACACACACACACACACACACACAGACAGTCAGGTGTATTTTTTCTCTAATTAAAACCCAGAAGAATTGGGCTCATCTGATTGGCTGAAGAGTACGCCTGGGGCTGTAACACTCACACACACACACACACACACACACACACACACACAGACACACACAGGCGGGAGATCAAACTGCTATCTTGTATACTAATAGTTCCTGATGTGTGTGTGCGTGTGTGTGTGTGTGTGTGTGTGTGTTCTCAGGTGTGTCTTGGTGTTTAAAAGTTCCATCAGTCAACCTGAATTTGCATAAAACACACACACACACAAACACACACACGCTGTGAATAATGAATGTGTGTGAGGACCGTTTGATTTCCTCTGTGAAGTAAACGACGGGGGTGGAGTTAACTGTGACTCACATCCGTCTGTGGTCGAATCAGAACACGTCACTGCTGGTTAACCACATGACCGCAGGCCTGTGTGTGTGTGTGTGTATGTGTGTGTGAAACTTTCATTGCAGTTTTCACCATTTAACCAAACAATCATATTTGGTGGGAAATGTTTCTGCTGTTTGTTTCTCAACACTCATGAACATCACATGATACATAGATCAATAATATGAAAAAATAAAGCAGATTAAAAGACTCGTTCACAGCAGCTCTGAATAAAGCGTGTCTCATTTCTCTGTTTCATTAGCGTTAGTGTGTCTGATGGCTCATAAACACATAAAATAAATGTTTTTAAGGGAAGCAATTTCTGCCACGTCCGTGTTTTTAATGCTGCGTTTATGTCACATTGAGTTACTGTAATCAGCACTTGCTAACTTGTAAATTGTTCATCATAAAAAAGTCAGAATTACATCTGAGAAGCTGTTGTTGAAGGCAGTTTAATTAAATTAAATCAATATATTGTCATATTTTTAATGCTCACAGGATCATCTCTGCAGTCATACAGCAGTTTTTTGACACATTTCAGCCTCTTCAGCATCTTTGAGGTCTCACCAGAATGTAGAATAAAGTCCATGTTGTGTTTGAGGTGAATGTGGACAAACAGCCTCCTGAGTTTTTGGGGGTTAATCCAGAACTTTTTAATCTGAAATGAAACCTGCCTCCACATGTTTCCTCTCGGTGCAGTTTCCAGTAACCGGCTGTCAGAAGGTTTCAGGTACAGCGAGGCGTCCATCAGACTGCAGATTCGATGATATTTTGTTCTATAATTTGAGCTGTCACACCTCCTCCTCCTCCTCCTCCTCCTCGCTGGGTCATTTGTCATGGAGGAAATCACCGCTCAGATCTTCCTCGGCGGTAATATCTCTGTCATTCACCCTCCTCACTCCTCCTCACTTTTTTTCCTCCCCCTCTCATCTGTGAGCTGTGCGATGCTATCAGAGGAGAGGAGGTGACAGTCTATCAGAGCACCTCCTCTCTGCTCGGCTGATAACACTCCACTGCTTATAATGTTAAGAAGATGATAAGAAATAATAGTCTTTCTTTTTTTTCATGTAGCGGTCGGAGGCGACTATCGGGGCCGAGGAGCCGACATCCATCACCTGCTATTTATCAGCGCTGAGCGGCCGCTCGGCTGCTCCAAAGTTTTATAACAGAAAGAGAAAAATAATAACTGCAGCAGAAACAATTTGAGAATCATCAGATAGATGGAAGAGGCCGTTATTAGATTCAAACTACTCCGACGGTCAGCTTCAACTTCTCACGTCTACATTTTTATCAGCTCAGTGTGTCGGGGAAAAAATAAACTGTGTGATGAAAGAAGAGATTAAAGTGCAGTTTGTAATTTCTGCTGCAGAGACTCTGATTGGTTGGAGAGATTTTTGTCGAGCTGTAAACTGAAAAACCCGTAAGATCAGCAGTTTCACAGTTTCTCCTCAACTCATCAGAAGTTACTGTGGAGGGATTTTACAGTCAGTAACTCAGCTGTAAAGTCAGAATGATGCTGTATTCATGGATTCAGATAGACGGTTGACAGGAACACCAGGAGAAAACATGGGCAACCTGGACAATGAGAAGCTAAAATAAAATAATAGACTCTATGTAATATATTTTATTCCATTCTTTCTAAATAATCTGACATCACCATAGCAATATATCATCTTAATGTGTGTTTGTTTTGCCGTCCTGGTATTCCGTCAGATTGTTTGTTTTTCCCATGCCGTCCAGGGGGTGTTGTCTGTCTGATTCCATGTGAGCGCAGCATAACTACTGAGTATGACATGTATCATTGCTGTTGTTGTTATTATTTGTGTATTTTAAGCTTTTATGACACAGTGACAGTAGAGACAGAGATGATGCAAAGCTCCTCGTCTTTAACATCCCTGTAAACATCAGTCGGATAGCAAAAACAGCAACATGCACATAAAATGAAAATTATGAAACTGAAGTCAAATTGCTTTTGTCAATCAAACACAGACACCGACACGCCCCTCCCGCCGATGTCAATCAAACACAGACACCGACACGCCCCTCCCGCTGATGTCAATCAAACACAGACACCGACACGTCCCTCCCACTGATGTCAATCAAACACAGACACCGACACGCCCCTCCCACTGATGTCAATCAAACACAGACACCGACACACCCCTCCCACTGATGTCAATCAAACACAGACACCGACACGCCCCTCCCGCTGATGTCAATCAAACACAGACACCGACACGCCCCTCCCACTGATGTCAATCAAACACAGACACCGACACGCCCCTTTCGCTGATGTCAATCAAACACAGACACCGACACACCCCTCCCGCTGATGTCAATCAAACACAGACACCGACATGCCCCTCCCACTGATGTCAATCAAACACAGACACCGACAAGACATGCCCCCTATTGGCTTCATTCTACTAAGACAAAACTATTTACAACACATTTAAAACAACACGTTGACATGATTTTTGACTGCAAAGACTGATTCAAGTCGATTTCAGTTGGACTTTAAGAACAAATCTGTTGGTTTGAGAGCTTCACTGCACTGAATATAAACAGAACGTAAACACAAACTTATAATATATTTAATATTTCTACGGAATTCAGAAGGTTCCATTTTGACATTTAAGTTATTTTCTGTTGAATCTACTTTGTTTCAAAGCTATAAAATTATAAAACCTGAAAACTTAAAAAAGGTTGAATACTTTTTATAGGCACTGTAGTAAAAAAGCAGCAGAAGTATAACAGTATTTATTTAGTATGTAGTATTACAGTAGTAGAACTGTGTTTGTGTCTTTGGTCAGCAGGGAGTTAAATCAACTTTCTCACACTGTCAGCAGTGCAGAGATATACAGTATACATGTACATAAAAGCCCTCAGAGACAGTGTGTGTCAGCCTCTTCCAGCATGATGAGTTGTGTTGTTGTATTTGCATATTTCATGTCTAATTACAGCTGTTTCCTGCCTCACTGTGTCTGACATCAGCAGCAGTTATTTGTTGTGTTCACTTACATTTCAAATGAATGTTGATTCCTTAAAAACAGGATTTCAACTAATTTACATACAAACAAAACACTCACAACCTGAAATGTTTCTCTCACTAATGACTGCTGACAGCTCCACTTTATTATCAGGAAATAAACACATTTACTTATCATGTTTATGGAAACTAAAGTCAGACTTTTTGTCCCAGTGGAGAAGAAGTCTGAGGGTTTAAAATATCAGACTCAAAACAGTTCAGTTCAATAGAAAAATAGATTCAGACTGAGAAACACTGATTCTCATTTCACAGTTACACTTTATTTAACAGGTCTCTTCATTTTATACAAATTTTCTTTGAAATTTGTCACTTTACATGGTATGTTGACAGATTTATATCGCTACATTGAAAGAATTCATACTAGCCTGACATATTATATCACATAATGTTTGTGATCTTGTTTATGCACATAATGTGTGTTAATACGTCTTTGTGTTAACCTTCCTGTAAACTCAAAATGAACATAAGTGTTTCAAATCACCCACTGAAGTGTGAAAATGTGACACAGCTTGTGTTAGTTTGAACACCTCCTTTCAAAGTGTAACTTTTTGTGAAAATTAAATATTTTAATTCACTCTAAACTGTACATCATCATCATCATCATCATATAGGAGGAAGGAGACAGAGAGAAACTTGGGGTTTGTTGTTTGATGAAAAACTGCAAGTTAACAAATGTTTCGCACAAACTCAGAGTGACACTAAAACCTCTCTGGAACAAACTCTGACTCAGAAAAACAAGAACATTCATAAAATAACACTATAAAGAATTTTCCTCAAAACATTCTCACACAGAAAGCTGTCAGCATGATGAAGATGATGATGAAGATGGAGGAGGCAGCGGGATGGAACAAACAGGAAGTGACAGAACACAGACATGCAGCTTTAAAAACACATCAGGAGACATTTTGGTTAGCATGTTCTGCTAAAAGGCTATTGTTGTTGTCACACACACACACACACACACACACACACACACACACACACACACTGAGTGCTCCATTATCCGCTTGTTGTTCAGGCTGATAAATAATCAATGACTCCACTTTAGTGTCTTTCACCTCAATCGGATGATCGAGGTTCACAATGAATAAAACAGGAGCCTCGCTCTCTCTGACTGACTGACAGCTCTCTCTGTACATGAACTGTCCTATCACAGCCCCTCTCTAAATCATGTGACAGGAAACACTGATTTAAAATGATAAAGGTTTTATTAAAAGATAAATTCTCCTCAGTTCAACTGAGTCCTTCAAGAAAAAAGCACAACAGGTCGTGATGACATGTAGGCTGAACCCAAACGTCCGGACTTCAGTGAACCTGCAGACTTGCGGACATTGTGGGTTAATTTCTGGGAGGTCTGCAAGTGCTGAGGTCTGTCCAAACCCACCATTCATCAAGTCCTCAAGGAGCCTTAAGCGGACTTTTTGCAGACTTCTAGAGAGTCCGCTCAGGCTGTAGACTTCACTCAGAAAACCCATAATCCTGCAGCAAAATGGAAGTGACGATGTAAAAATAAAATCAATATCCATAATAATAACAATATTGGGCTGTCTAAAATATTTACCTTTGATGACATTTGCTTTTTTTATGTTTGTTCTGTAGGTTAATTGATGTAGTGAGGTATAATGTACACACAGAATAACAGCCTGCAAGCTTAATAACGCGGATTTGTTTATTATAATCTGTTAGACTATATGGGCAAAGGTTGGTTTTTGTCTGTCTACAGTCTGAAGATCATCAGTGAGGATTTAATGCAAATATAATGTCAGCAGTGTTTAGCAACTCATGTTAAGAGAAAATCTGAACTGTGTGAAACAGCAGAGCTGCTCATATCAGAACCATGAAAAAACACTCAGAAAACACCTTGAAATGAGTAACAGGTTCAGGAATTTCAGTTTATCTCTATGGAAGCACTGGAGGTCTTCACTCCCATCTCAGAACATTTTTATCCCCTCATAGACATGACGTGACGGCAGTGAACAAGTCATAGTATGTATGACAGAAGTTTGCAAGGGTACAGGGCCTTTCTCAATACATAGTACGCCAAATTAAGACTTGTGTACTTGGTAGTTTGGACTTGACAAGTTTGACTCAGGAGTACAAACTTCAGAGGATGGGAGGACACAGGTCACAGCCGGAGGACAGGAGGAAGGAATGGACAACACCCTTCATTATGTTTGAGTGACAGATGCCATGTCATGCTGCTGCTCCACATAAAGGGCAGACAAGTTTATTTGGCACCAGAAACTTTTAAATGGGTGTTAAATAAAGCAGGTCGGCAGGCAGCATTATGTGCAAAAAAGAATACATGTAAAAGACAAATATTAATGAAACAAGCAAGAATGAGCCCTGGGAAATTCAACAAAAATAACTTCAGCTGAGTAAAGAACAAACAAATAAAATCTGCAGCCTCCCAGCAGCTGCCACCTCCTCTCCTCCCAAATCATCACTATAGACCAGTGACCAGTCGTTTACTTGCTGAGCCTCACCTGATTGGAACGTACCATCTGCTCAGCTGACCACAGGGGGAGTTGGACTCATACAAAGCTTTCAAACTTAAAAAGCAACACTGATGTAGAATTTATGTTACTGTTGACAATCACAGTTTCCTCTGGTCACACACACAGAGCTATGAGTGCCTCAAATCATACAGAATGTAATTTACTGCAGAACAATTTTATCCTTCCTACCCCAACGTGACAGAGCTGTAAATCATGATGATGTATTGATGATGAAGCAGACGATCTGCTCAACATCGCAAAACTTTCAAAAAGAACCATCACAACAGGACTGAAGCCCATCAATAAAACAATTGTTGACATGCATCAGGCATGATTAAGCTGAGCTGATTAAGGTCTGAGAATTTGTAAAAAGAATCTAAGACTTTGTAACTCTTAGGGTGCCCAAACTTGTTTACATGCCACAATGATGTTTTTATTTTTTTATTTTCTTAAAGTTATTTCATAAAAATTAACTATGCAATAATGTTTGCAGAAAATGTGTTTTTTCCCATATCCTAGAGAGGCTGTGTTTATATCTTTTCAATTAAAAATTCACCAAAATGTGTTATTTGTCAAAGTGTGGCCAAACTTTTGCATATAACTGTAGCAAAACAAGCTAGTGAAACAACAAACAGAACCACATTCCAGCACATGCTCAATGGTGTCTGATATAATGGAACCTCTCTCATGAGGGTTACTATCTTATCACTACTTTTACTCTTTAGGGCCATTTCTAAACAAACTAACAGAGTGGGCTGAGACAAAAAACAGAAACATAAAGAATTATAATCAAATCAAAAATAGACAAATTCATCTTTTCTAATGAGACTGATCTGCTTCACAGTGCAGAGTGTGTGATGTGAAGTCTGAACAGAGTTCCTGTACACAGACACCTCTAAAGACGACATAGAGACACTGAGAAACCAAACCAGTGAGACCACATCTCAAACCCAAACCCAGGAAACAGAGGCTGAGTGGATGTGGTGTTGAAGGTGTGGAGGTGGACTGGTGTGTAAAAGGGGACTCTGTTGAAGGACAGTAGAGAATTTCACCAGGACAGTCCATATGCACTACTACTCTGTTTGAAACAGAGGAGGAGGAGGAGATGGATGTTTCTTTGTTATTGTGACAGAGTAACCATCATCACCAGAGCAACTCAAACTCCAGGACTCATCATTCCCTTCAAACCTGTGGTCAACACTGTCTCCTCCCCTGCTGATTCCTCCTAAACTCACTGATATATGAACCTTTCCTCTCCACTCAACCTCCCAGTTACAGTGACCAGTCAGAACATTTGTACACAGCAGCTGAGGCCAGGAATCAAATCTGTCTGGATGATCAGGATATGACTGATCCTTGTCTACACATGTCACCCACCTGTTGTTGTCAGACAGTTTGAGTTTTCTGTTTGTTGTTTTTTTGTCCAGTTTCAGTTCACAGGCATCTGATGAAGAGAGGAAGACACAATCATTCAGTCATTCAGCTGCAGGTTTACATTATATTAAAAAGTTGAACATGAATCATGAATCTGTGTTGTTCTAATGAATCAAACTGAAAACCTGAAAAAACATTCACACTTACCCACTAACCCAGACCAGATTTCAGTCTCTGCAGTCCAACATGGTCCACCCTGGAGAAAGAGACAAAATGACAATCAACTTCATACACCTTCACTTATATGCACCATTAAATAGGAAGCAGAGTTTCTCAGTTAGAGTGTCTGTTCATCTGTCCATACCTGGGAGTGTCCACCTGTCTGTCCATACCTGAGGGTGTCCATCTGTTACCTGAGTAATTTGAGTATGCTTGAGTCTCCTCTTCAGTCCAGCAGACAGCAGCTTCACTCCTGAAACTTGCAGGTTGTTGTTACTCACTTCCAGCTCTCTCATACTAGAGGACTGGGACCTGAGAACTGAAGGCAGAGCTGCAGAGCTTCTCTCTGAGAGGTTACAGACTCTCAGTCTGAAGAAGAATTTCAGTCAGTCTACTCTCAGATAAAGTATATAAAGTACATCATAATTTACCAAGTAAACTTTTACAATCATCTTAATACTGACCTGAGAATTTCCAGCACACAGTATGATCTCTTCAGTCCAGCAGATAGCAGCTTCACTCCTGAATCCTGCAGGTTGTTGTTACTCACTTCCACTTCTCTCAGACTAGAGGACTGGGACCTGAGAACTAAAGACAGAAATGCGCAGCATATCTCTGAGAGGTTACAGCCACTCAGCCTGAAGATATAGTAATGAACAAGAAGACAAATGACATTTGTCAAGGAAGCACAGAAGGAACAAAGATCTCAATGTATTATGACTAAAACAGTAAAAACATTAAGTAATCTAAATCACATGATATCAACGCATCAATGAGCTTCTCTGTATTAGCCAGAGTACATATTTATTAAGTTTCTCAACTCATTTAAGAGAATCTGTACTGTGATCTGACCTGAGAGTTTCCAGTGTACAGTGTGGACTTTACAGTCCAGCAGACAGCAGCTTCACGCCTGAACCTTGCAGGTTGTTTTCACTCAGACCCACCTCTCTCAGGCTAGAGTGCCTTGTGTTTATTTGGGGTATCCATTCCTTTTTCTGTGGACAGGTATTTTCATTTTGTTTTGTGTTAGTGATGTAACATATGCATGTCTAAAGCTGAGCCAAAGAAGAATTTCCCTAAGGGGACAATAAAGTATATCTTATCTTATAAGACATAAACCGTTTTTATGGTTACTGTATATACAGTATATTGTACAGTCAATAATATATGTTATTAGTGTACAGTGGTGTAACTGTGTGGATCACATTATTGCATCTTTTACCTTACAATGCAATAATAATAATGTAATAGTATATGTTTAATGATAATTAATGGAAATAAAACAAATACTTTTCAGTAATCATGTTCAACCTGTTGTGTAAAAACACTCCCTAAAAACTCAGTTAGCCGGTTAAAGAAGGAGCATGAGATATCCAACTTCAGACTGACTTCAGCACAGAGAGACACACCTGAATCAATATAAAACATGAACACATAAAAGCTGTTGAGGCGACATTAACATTGAAAACATGCCACCATCATCTCTCCTGCTGCTGAAGCAGTTATTGCTCCTGAAAACAAACTGTTAAGAGAGAGTTGAATCTTAAGGAAGCCCTGAAAGGCAAGTGAGAAAATTTTTTTTTTTCTGGAGATCCAATTTCTAAGTCTGATCTAAGTTCTTTTCACTCCTGTGTTTATGATAAACACAAGATTTTCACACACAACTCATTTCTGCTTCTTAACATCTCATTAAACTAACAGTGAGAGCAGAGAGGAGTCATTAAAAACTGAAAACTGTCAGTTACAACCTTCCCATACGGTGAAGAAACATCTGCGACATGTCAGTGAAGGAAACAAAAGTTAAATAGATGAGAGATGATGAGAGAGATGTTATATGTCATACCTGCTGGATTATTTTAAACAGTTATCAATAAACGGATCCTGAAGAGTTGGAATATTTCTAAATACACGGATACCAACAATATTTAAGTTACAAGTATTTTCTCTGTAATTTGCTCATATAAAAGGTAGAAATGTCTGTTTGTATGGACTGTTACATATTTTTGAAAAATCATCTAAGTTCCAGAAATTTTTTATACAACACATGTCTCAACGTTTGCAGACAGAAGCAGGCTGGGAAATGTGCCATGAGCACCTGGACTACTGTAAGCAGTAAAAGTGACCTGTGTGTTGTCATTTTTCAGAGGTGGGACACACACACCTGTCTGCTACCTGGTGTTGTGTGTGTGTTGTTATATTTCATGTCTTTTAGCTATATTATACTGAAATATTTGTAAAAAGTAAACAGACTTTATACATCCAGTGACCTGAAACGCACTTCCATCTTCAGACTGACTTCAGCACAAATGGAACATGAACAGAGCAGAGTCATAAATGTTTTAACATTTCCGCTTTTTACCTTCACATGAAACTAACAGTGAGAGCAAAGAGTTGGAGGTCTAAAACACTGAAACAGTCTCCTGAAGATGGAGAAAGTCCTTCATGTCACATGTTGCAGGAAACGACTTTAACCAGGAAATAACCAGAGAAAGTTTTATAAGGGGAGAGCACTGAAGTTTTCAAACTTGCTGATTATTAAAACATAAATTCAGCATGAAACGGGACTGTTTATGTAGAACAGTTTTTCCTTTTTATGTGTAGATTTTCGTTGTTTACCAGACATCTCACTAATGATCTAATCAGTGCTGCGGGCGGGACTAACGCTGTTGTCAAGCTGCGCATCGGAACCAAGGAGGAGTAATAACAGCAATGGCGACCACTACAGACTGCTGTTATCAAGGCTGTTCTAAATGTTCTCAATATCGCCCAACATCATAGTTTGTTTTTACGTTGCTCCACGAAGAGTAGGGCAAGTCTTTGTTGAATGCAGATGGGAAAAATAAAGTCCTTCTCCTCACCCACAAAGCTCTTAATGGTCAGGCACTGTTCCTGTGGAACCATCTTCCAGATTCAGTCTGGGAGGCAGACACCCTCTCTCCGTTTAAGAGTAGGCTTAAAACTTTCCTTTTTGATAAAGCTTATAGTTAGGGCCGACCAGGCTTGCCTTGGACCAGCCTTTAGTTATGCTGCTGAAGGTCTAGACTGCCCAGGGACTTCCCATGATGCACTGAGCTCCTCTCTTCTCCTCCACCTCTCTATCTGTATACATTCATGTACCATTAATGCATGTTACTAACTTGGCTTCTTCCCTGGAGTTTTTGTGCTTTCTCGTCTCACAGGAAGGTCCAGTGCCTGAATGGGGGCTGTGGTGTGGTCCTGTGGATGTCCTGCCTCCACTATTGCTGCTGCTATTATTGCTATTATTATTACGTCACATCTATATTACTATTATTGTTGTTATTGTTATTATGCTTCTCTGTGTTTCTCTCCAGAGTAGCAGCTACTGTACAAGGTACAGAGCTACCAAATGCTCGGACAGACATAGACTATTATACACGGGATTGTATTGGATGTGGAGAATCCCATCGTGGCAAATAAAACACACTTTTACCCAAAGTTATAAAAGATATTAATGGAGCTTAGTTCAAATCAACCTACCACGGGCACCTGGCACAGCAGACTGGTGACTGAACACAGGGCGTGTCTGCCAAGTCTGCAACATAACAATAACATAATATTAAAAGAGGCAGGTGACTAATAATAAATTATATTCAGTGCATATTCACTGAAGTTACACTGACGACATGGGATTAGCTGAAGAGGCACCCAAACCAGCCTTTCCTGATGCTTCTTACTGTCACAGATAGTGCTGGACCGAAAGCATCAACTCCAGCCAAGATTTGGCCTGACATTGTCTGCCATAGAGGCAAACCCAGCAAGAAATCAAATAAGAGAGCACCAATGCTCACTCCACCACCTGATCTTTCATTGCATAACAGGTACAATCCTCTGACTAATATTAATTATGTTGAACACAGGGAACTTTATAACACCACTAGCATTAAGGCTAACCAAAAACCAATAAATAGCCTTAAAACTACTGCTAGGCCAAGGGCCAGAGGAAACGCTGCTAACTTTGCACCTGAACCAGACACTATTCTGACTGGGGACTCTATATCCATACATGTAAAACTGGCAAGGACTGAAAATCCAACCGTAGATAACACATCTGTCATGGAGCTAACAGAAATGTTGTCAGCTATCCTCTCTACACATCCAAGAAATATGAACATCTTATCCACACTGGATCCTTCAACATTCTGTGAAGGAAAACTGGCTCTGAGATCCTGAAAAGAGACTTTTCCCTACTACTGGAAGAACTGAGCGACTATCAACTGCAACATTTATACATTTCTGGACAAATACCAACTTTTGGGAAAGGAATTGAATCTTCCAGCTGACTCTTTGGCCTGACTACATGGCTGACATCAGTATGCCTCACCCATGGGATGAAGTTTATTGAAAATTTCAATATCTTTTGGAAGTGTAAAGAACATTTTAAACCCAATTGGGTTCATCCAAACATCACTAAATCCAGACCCCTTAGCGCCAATCTACATAATGCCCCTGTGTTACTAAACTCAAACAAGGCAAACAGGCAAACAGTCTGTTTATAGATTGTGTGCACTTGGCAAAATACTTTCTGAGTTTTCACTGATTACGTCTTGTCATAGAAAACTACCTTAAAGTCTTAAACTTAAACAAAGCACTCAAAACATGTGCAGGTTGTTAAAAGAATGAATATATTGTATGATATTGAAATTACAGGAATCTTCCAGTATCTCAAAGATGGGACACAAGGATGCAGGTTTTATAAGAAACTAGACAAAAGAGCTCTTATCCATTGGTCAATCATCACATCACCCAATGAGTTAAGACTACAGAATCCTTTAAACATATTGCTGTGACAACAGAACATCCTGACAACTTAATAATAACACAATATTCTGAACCCTCTTCAAATAAACAAAGGCCATAGTATTAACACACATACATGTGATATATCCATCCAAGAACCACTGTTCACTGATCACGTTACACATTATGTTAAGAGTTGGCCTACATTAATAGTGATCAAGCATATATGAAAGTACATCTAATTAAATGAATATAAAAACAAATGGTAATTAATCAAATTTGGGGAAAAAAATTGGATGTTGTTGGCTGCAGAAGGAGAGAACATCAATGTGTGAGAAGGTTTTGGTTGGTTTTCTCTTCACACTCTGCTGGTTAAGATGTTTCCTTCAGTCTGCTGCTGCAACTAAACACACTTTAAAGTCAAACTAACTGCTTTCAACAGAGCGTTTGGTGGAGGTTTGAAACCCTGATGTGAATCATTATCTGCTGCACGCTGACAGTAAATGAGAAGCCGAGCAGAAAGCTGATGTGATCTGATGTGTTCACTTTGTCTCCTGTGTGTTTCGCTCTGGATTCTCTCATGATGGACTCACCTGACATCAGTGACATCACACAGGTGTCATGTATTGTATCAGCTGAGCAGGAAGTCAAACTGCAGCACCAACAGTTAGACATCAACACATCTGATTGTGTCCTTATAAGTGCAGTTTTAACACTTTGTTTCTGTCTTTTTCTTTTATTGTCACAAATCAAACAATAATGAATAAACTGATCACAGTATCATGAAAATTCTAATTCCATTTGGGGGCCTTGCATTCAAAATAAAACAAAGTGTAAAAGTGTTATTGATACATTAGAAACAGATTTATTAGCATGAAACTGTCACATACAATAAATGAGGGCTGAGTGAACATTCAGCAGAAACACATACGCTTTAAATTCTGTCAAACATCAGATTTTTTCCTTGTAAAAGAGCAAAACAAAGATAAAACATTTGATTTCACTCTTTTTAACTTTTTCTTTTATTCAATTTCTTTAACTCAAAAAGCAAATATTCTTAAAAGAAGCAATAACACATTTCAGCTGAATAAGTATATATAGAATATAAAATGCGATGAAGAAAAAAACAGATGCATTCAGCTGCAGATGTTAAGCTGAAATTATAGTTTTCACATCTGCTAGGGTCTGCTAGGGTCCTTGTAATGTAAATTTCATCATCAGAGGGTGTGCGCATAGGCTCTGTGTGCACATCCACATACCTGCAATTTGTTGTGTCTGTGTGGACCTGTCTGCACCAGTCCACGCAGTCACAATGCTGTGTTCGGATGGGTGTGGACAGGTGTGGAACGCGTCCTGGAAGCAGACCCCAGAAGGTAGTATAAACAGAACAACTACCCGTCTGTGGTGTCTGCAGGTGTCCGTGTGCTTTACGGGTGTTGCAACACCCACACTTTCACAGAAATATTATTCCATCCCCCACTTTTTCCTGAGGTAGTCATTGATGAAACAAAACTGAGTTCCCCATACATGAAAACCTATTGGTCAAGTTAGATTGACTGAACGGTCATGCAGCCAATCACAGCCATTTGACCAATTCACCCAGGCTGAGGAAGAGTAAACTGTTGAAGTATGGTAAAGTTACATGCCTGATCAGAGGTATGAAACAGCTATTAAACTAGTTAGCAATGTAGAATTTTAGAATTTTCTGTTGTAACTTTTTCTTATGTGATGTCTCAGCTCAGCTAACATTAGTCATTGAACATTATAATCTCTTTAAATTTTTAAAAAAAAATTTTATACTGGAGTTTGGTACGAGCGTTGTTAACACAGAGGCTGTTCAAATGGGCCGTGCTGTCAGTACCTTCAGCAGACACGCCCCCAGCGTTTCAGACCAGATAATACTGCTTATTTTTCCACCATTTGAAACCCAATTTTATATGCCTGGCGACTTTTTAATCATTCAAATTTGGCTGGTTGATTCATTACACATTTTTCTGTGGTGTGACAAATTCAGAACACATACTTTATTATTATTATTATTTATATTATTATTTTATTATTATTTTTATATAATTATTTGAAGGTACTGATTTGTTACCAAACCAGGGTTAAATTTGTTTTGCATCTATAACTATATCCATTAAATTTTAATGGAAGTTTAAATTTCCTTTAATTTCATGTCTATAAGGTATGTAAGGGAGTAGGATAAAGATACTCTGTGATTTTCTGAAGTATCATAAGAATAGCTATTCATACAAATAACTGGTTATAGGTAGTAAACTGCTACCAGACCCTAAATAAATTCTCCTGAGTTGTTACAGTTATGTGGTCTCAATAATTATTTTATGGTAAGCTGAAGCAGAGGTTACAACTATAGTAGTAGAAAAAATTGTAGAAATATAGAAATGCATGGCATTAAATGCGATTTGACATGTTGTGGAGACTAGAATGGGGGCTGAAGGAGGGGAGTTGAAGTGCTCATGTCCCACCGCTAGAACCCCCACACTTTTAAAATCACTGCTTCACCCCCGAAAAAAGATATAAACTCATCAAACGACTAGATGGATTTTTAAATGATTTGTTGACTCAACATTTATCCAGATGAGACCATAAAACTCTGGATTCATGAAAATATTTAAGTAAAAACAGTTACAGCTGTTCACATGAGAGAAGTTAATGATGATAAAATAGATCTCCTCTCTGCTCTTGTTCTATTGGTCTTAATAAAGGTCTCGCTACTTCCTGTTTTGGCACTGAGGCTGCAAAAACCTGGCTGAGACTGAGAGGAGAGATGAAACCAAAGATGATTTTCTTCTTCAGTGGGTTTGTGACTCCTTGGAGGTCCTACTCTGCTCCCTGGGCTCCTTCCTCTTCAGCCGGCTCTCCTTCAGCTCTGGAAACACGAAGGTTATAATAATCCAGCTCAATGTTCTCTTGTGGGCCTGACTTCTGCCCCCTGCTGGCCTGGAGAGACATGACAACACAGATCTAAGTTACTGCATCTCTCCTCTCTTCAGTTCAATATAAACAGGCTGAGTGCTTCATTTCAACCAGTCCTCTAAACAACAAACATGTTCAGTACCTTCGGGCTGAAAACGATGACAGTGATGAACAACGACAGAGTCACCAGCAGGACGACCAGTCTGATGATAAAAACTTTTCTAAAATGTGCCTCATCTGGATCTCTGATGATATGAACTGTTGGATCTGACGAGACACATTCAGTCATCACATTAGATCACATGACATCATGAGAACAACAGCTCCCATCAAACAGAAACTTTAGTGACGTTAAATCTCCTAAAATCACTGAAGTGTGAAGCAGCTTGTTGATTATAAGTTCATCTGATCTCCTCTGTATGCTGATGATGTTGGACAAAAACAACTCATGTGTTTACAGCCGGTTTGAAAGAATGAATGAAAGTCTGCTGATTGTCTCCTTAAAGCTCCTGTCTGGTTGAAATGATTCAACTGATTGTTAACAATCAACATTACAACTACAACTTTACATGCAGTTAAATCAAATGTGATCCTGGTGAAGCTCTGAGTTCTCCTGATGACATTCAGCTCATCATGTAAAGTCCTGTTTATTATCATTATAGTGCTTATCTGGCTTCACTGACTCGTTTGCTGTCTTTTACTTTTCACTACAACACAGTTGTTATGATTCAATAACATTAAAGAAGCCGGGAAGGAAACAGTTTACAGTTCCTTCATCAGATTCTGCCTCAGCTCTCTGTTAGTTAGTTAGTTAGTTAGTTAGTTAGTTAGTTAGTTAGTTCTGGACGATAGCGGAAGTGGCTACATTTGCCTACCCATGATCCTCAGCGACTGTTACTATGGTGAAGACACCAGCTTAAGTCGTGACATAACCTATATTCAGTATAACATTATATAGTACTGCAGATTGGTGGTTACAATCTGGAACAAAATACTGAGATAGATAGGGTTAGGGCTTCTCTTCTATTGACTTGTGTCTGCATCAAGTTTCTGTCTGCTCAAACAAACAAAATGGCTGCCATTCCTTTTATTCTTAGTGGAAAATGCAATATTTTAATATAGTTTTGGAATTAAAAATGCGTTTTGAAAACATTTCTACCGAGAAATGTGCAATTTATTTTCATAATATTCATTCAGTGAATGTATATATATATTTAGTTTGTCACTTATTATGGAGATTCTTGCAGGCTTTGTATCGTTGCTATGGTGATTCTCATGAACGTTGGTATCATAAAACCACATAGTGTTAACTGTTTGATGATGTTCTTTCAATAAAGAAACGTAGATTTTACAGTGCCCCAGGGACGAATTGATTTCTAAATCCAGAATTTTAAGCTTTGTGATTGGCTGACCGGAGGAGATCAGTTTCCCTCATGGTTAATGTAGATATTTCAATCTATGTTTCCATAGAAACCGCTCTGAGAGCAGGAAAATTAGTTGTTAATCTACTGCAATTTTTAACATATTGGTAAGCATTCAGGAGGCAGTTTAATACCTGCATGATGTGAACAAACATTTTGAATCCAGAACAAACAAGCTCCTTAAACACAGTTTGAAGTGCTGCATAACTCCTACTGACACTGAACACCAACCCACAACCCCATTTCTAGAATAGTAGCTAAAATATCTGTAATGAACCAACATCTTTACTTCTTCTTGATATAGATGATCTAGCTGCAGTGTAATTACTAGTTCGGCTTTACTAGATATTTGATATATTCAGTAGATATATCATTTTACGACCCTATATTTACAACCTATTTTGCAAACCAGAAGAACAACTGTGGTGCTGATTTGTATCAAGCTGCATGGCACTGCTCCAGGGAACTGTAGGGGTTTTTTTTTGGTGTTTTTCCTAGAATCTGAATACTGATTTGAGAGTAAACTGAGGAGTTTAGGGGGATGGTAAACACATTTGCATAATCTGATTTTAAATATCTAATTGTTAAATAGGTGAAAATTAATTTTAACCATATTTTACTGCCCCTCCAGTTGTTGACTATACTCACTTGATAGCTGAGGTCCAGAGCTCTCTATAACAGCTAGTCCCATAACTGAAGCCCCTTTTGTTGCTGAATTATAAACCTTCAAACATGCACCAAGGTCAAGGTTCAAAGGTCAGTATTTCACAGCAGGAGGCATGTAGAATCAGGTTGAGACCTTTCCATCAATGTATTTGCTTTAGCTCTATGACAAAGTTTTAATTTGCTGCTATTCACACAACCCTGGAGATTTCTGTATCTTTATGATTCTTTTTTTTGATTGATTGATGTTTTTTCCATGTGACTTGTGCGGTTCTCAGCAAAAACAGACTGGGAAAATGATCTGTTGACAGACATATTGTCATCATACGAGCATTATTACACCTTTCGCTTTCACCTCACATATTATTATTTATTTTTCAATATTGAGCACATGCTTCTTAACCTTTTTCTGTCTAAACTAAATATAAATTAAATTTATAATGAAATAACATGAAACATTCTATTATTGATGGCCATTATCAAAGTCAAACTCATTGATTGTATATAAATATTTATATATGATGTGCTGTTATGTGTAGCTTTGTATTTTGTATAATGTGTCCTGTGTGTTTTTGCTTTGTACTGTTTGTTATTTGTGCTGTTATATGTTTTAATTGTAAAGGACTGAAGATGAAAATTAGCCCGAAACTAACTCTGATGCAGTGCATCAAATGTTAACATTTATGTTTAACACTGTACATGGTCCCAGTAAATACATTTCAATAAATACATTTCAATATACAGTCAATGGTCAAACTCTGTGTAAAAAGATAGAGCTGGAAGAAGCAGCAGCTGTCGGTGTGACACCGCAGGCCTGCGAGATGCAGCAGTTCAGTAACGCACACGTGCTGCTCAGGTAGAGGTAGACTGTGTGGTCCAGCTGTCAGATGTTGGATCTTTAAATCCAATCATAATCAGAGCACAGAGGACTGTGAGTAGCCTATAATGGCTGCCAGTTCAGACTAGTGTAACCCTGGCTACAATTCATTTTGACATCAGTGTCTTTGTTAGTTAAAGACTGATGCAGTTGTCATTTTCCCGTCCAGCATCCACGTTGTTTAAATAGCAAATGCACTTCCGTCAATCAGTGCGCCCATGGGCATGTTGGTCTTAAAATGAGGTGTGGTCAGGCGCATTGTTGGCACATTGCTTTCTTGAGGCAGCAGAGAGCAGGTGCGCTATTGACCAACAAAAACCTGGTCTAAAGTCAGCGGTGCAGTGTTTCAAGCCTTTTTTTTAAGGCGCATCATCAAGACAGTAACATGCGCCTACAGAGGCGGCTGCACAACACGCAGCAGCACACAAACAGCTGCTGATCAAGTCCTGATAACTGTGTTGATGATTCTTTATAAAATAAATATAAATGAATAAATAAATGATAAAAATTAATGATTTCATTTTTGAACAATATTTAACAAATATTCTTTGACATTACTGAGAGTACAGTGATCAGGTTTCCATATTTTCAGCAACTAAAAGCCTGCTGATTTGACCTGTTACTCCATGACTGAACAAAACAATTTTAAAGAAACCAAAGCTGTAATTAAATAAATAAACCTTTTCAAAAAAACAAACAAAAAGAAATTTGCTACAAATGAATGAACAGGATGTTAAACTGGTGGTCTGGGACCACGGGAGGGTCCGGGAGCAGCGGGGTGCTCGTTATGGATCATGCGCTTTCACTTCGTGCATGAGCAGATCTGTTTCCTCTGCAGAGAAGCTTCCTTCTTACTATTTGGAAAATGCACCATTATAATAACAATCCAACAAGGTGCAAGCGCACCTGGCTTTTAAAGGGAATGGGAGACGACACTCTGATTGGTTTATTGCATGTTACGCCGAAAACAGACCAATGATTAATTAAGAGACTAAGGACAACCCCTTCGAACCATGTGCCTGGTGCATCGACCATTTTTCCGCCGTCCAAATGGATTTGGATACAAACTAAATGTACTTGCACCATGCGCTTCAGACCGTGCGCTTTAGATCGTTAAAATAGGGCCCAAAATATTATTGTGTAAAAATTAGGGCTGTAGTCTGCTGGTCGACTGGTCGATTAGTTGGTCGATATGCTCTCGTCCGACTAAATTCTCATCGGTCGAATAATCTCCATTTTACTTTCATAAGGAGAAAAGTGCTACATCAGTAGCTTTCCAGGATTAATCCATTATTTCCTGCAGCGAGAGGGACAAACTAACGAGTTACCTGTGAAAACCTGTGTATTCAAAACAACCCCATTGTTTTCACAACTTTGAACTCGCCCAACCTGATGGAGACTGCTGGGTCTAACTGTACTCAACGTTTACTGAGCGTTTACTGAATCAGTGTTTCTCCTATAATTATAACAATGAAAACCCCCACCAGGCCAAAAAAATAATTTTTTTAATTGAAAAATAACGCCAAATATCCATTCATTCTGAAATCAACAGCGTTTGGGAGCCTCTGTGCAGCGCTGAACTGTGAGTCAACCTCTGTGTTGTTACCTAGGAAACTATTGGTAGCGTAACTCCGTTAAGGAATAGGAATATTGTTATATGTCATATGTAATATGTTTGCGTAGCAGGTGGGAAATAGCGAGTGACAGGAAAGTGACGGTGAATGCGAGCGGAGCAGAGGAAAAGGTTAGCAGGAAGTTGTCAGTCTGGCAGTAAATGTACAGTACAGACTACAGTGTAACAGTTAATGAATACTAAAAAGTCACTTCTGTTGTTTCCCCAAATGCTGGAAAAGAAAAGAGGATTAGCTCCAAAGTTAGCAACAATAGGTTAGCCTAACCTGAAGACACAAAACAGAGAAATAGTGAACAGAGAAATCTGTGGCTGCTGAGTTCACTGTGCACTCTGTCCCGTTACATCCAACCCCCCACCCTCCCTGCGACTAATCGATTAGTTGAAGATTAAGTACGATTTCAGTCAACCAAGATTTTCTTTGGATGACTACAGCCCTAGTTAAAACGAGTTATGTTCATAGACTGTATAAAAATATGGACGCAGTTACTGTGACGTCACCCGCTGGTTTCTGAAGAGCGGTTTTGAAGCTCAAAGTGAGCCACTCCGGTCGTCGCCATCTTGGCAGTGACTGAGTCCGCCTAACTCCTGGCCAATCAAAAATGGGCAAAGAGGCGGGCCGAATGGCTGAAACAAGCCACCTAGCGGCTGGCGGACCTGTCACTCAAAGCAGCCATGTCCTTCATTATAAGACATAACTTTATGGCTTAAAAAAATTTAGACGGGTGAGTTATTAAAAAATTCACCCCCGTTCACTTGTCATGAAAGGGGAAATTAGCTTTAGAGACCAAAACTGTTTGTTGTAACAGGCTGTAAACATGTTTATTTCTGCTGTAAAGTTGGGAATTTTAACATGGGGGTCTATGGGGATTGACTCGCTTTCGGAGCCTCAAGTGGTCATTCAAGGAACTGCAGTTTTTGGCACTTCATTTTTCTGCCCCAGAGGTTGCCGCTTGGTTATGTTGCTAATTGCGAGTATCCATTAGCATTAGCATTATAGCCATTAGCTTTGCTGTCATACTCATTAGCTTGGCATTTGAAGCACTTGGCTAAGATAAGCTACTAGATCGCTATGAAACGGAGTATGGGCTTACTCCCAAAACTCCTTTGGACCACTGTGGAGAACTGTTTCCCTCCTGCTGGTGTGCTACTGTAGACTGATTTTTTGATTGCTTGTGTGAACAAGTGAAGCGGCCATTACTGTTTTAGGCCTCCATGCTCCCAGGCCACAACTCAGGCCTGCAACAGGGGTTTTATTTACATTTCAGTTTATGTTGTGTGTGAGTGTGTGTGAGAGTGTAGGCCCACAGTATATTGTTGATATACACGTGTTAAAGATGTTATGCACTTGTGATATTAGAGCCTAATTAGAGGTAACAGATGAAGATTTAAATAGAGACCTGGAGGTAATAAGAGAAACCAATAATTATTTTGTGTTTATTAATATTGGGTATTATTTTCATTCGCATTCATTTTACTAGTGACCTAATGTGGTTTTGTTTTTTCTACTTGGACCAATAAATAACTACTTTGATTTCATGCATTTAAAGTATACTTGTAGTGTCATAGTTCATCATAGTTAATTCAAGTTTTGGTAATAACTGTTAAAAGGCGTAGGTAAAATTAAGACACAAGATAAAAAACTAATAGGAGGCATATACCCTTAACACGATTCCTTAATTTAATTGTAGGCACCGCCAGTTATTTATTAGTTTCAGAATGAAGGAATGAAGGTTGTACAGATTGTAATAATTTACAAGTACAGGTAATAGTGCCATTAAATTTTAATACATTACATTTATGATGGTGATTTATGAATTACAATGTTTTAACTATTAATGTTATAAGTAAATAAATTATTTATTATTAGCAATTTCACATTTTGAATATTGTATATTTAGGCCTAGTCATTTTTAAATAATGTGGTTCTAATAGACTGTTTACATTGATACATAAATATTGACTATCATTTTCTAAGACCGTGGGACGTTTCTGATTTGTGGGTACGTGTCGTCGAAGGCAGTTCTAAATTTGTTTGCAGAGTAAGAAGAAATTCAGGTAAGAACATATTGATGAATCCTGGATTTATGTGAAAGTAATCAACACGCAGAGGTAATCAGCAGGGGCGGGAGTGCAGAGGCAAAAGCAAAAACACAGAGTGACAGAAAGCGCAGCCAGCAGACGCAGCTGCAGAGCCAACGGGGCAGTCCGAGGAGGTGAAGCCACAAGTTATACCCACCCAGGCGAGCTACACATGGTCTGGACAGCTGGGGCAAGCTGGCCAGACAAGGTGTAAGTACAGTGAAGCACAGGGTGGGCGAGGACTGGAATAAGGGCTGGTGTTGGCTCCCCACTGACGGTTCCTTTCTCTCTGCTTTTCAGGTGGCAGCAGTGGTGTGTGAGTGTGGAGCAGCAGCAGCGGAAGGGACTTGAAACCTACTGAAGTGGACTAGAGAGATCAGTTTGTCAGCAGAGTGGCTGGACAGGCAGATGCAGCGGCGAACTAGGAAGGGACTCTGTGTCATAAAAAAAGACTTAATTCCTTTATCCTATATTTATTAGACTTTTATCTTTTTACTTATTTATCATTTCACACAAGGCCTTGACTTTAGATGCTAGTTTTAGAAACCTTACATTGTGCATTTGAGTATTTATTGAATAATTTGTGAATAAATTATTCCACTTGAATCTGCTTTCTTTAGGTATTTTCTACTACTCACCCCTGTTAAGGAAAACCTACACGAGTCCTAGGCTCTCTCCTAGGTGGCGTTGTCACAACAAACCTCCACATGCACACATCATGCATGCTTCAGACCAGCATACACATGTTTTTCTGAAGCGATCTGAGGGTGATGTGATGAGGTGGAGATGAAATATAAACTGAGATGGAATCTCTTAGTAAATCATTGTTTAGGTTGATACCCAGCTGCAGTGATTTATGTGAAAATGCCAATCAAAGGTGTATTTATTAAGGTAACAGCGATTAACTACTTTGTGTGATTAATTTGATCATTCCTTTAATTTACGCAGGATTCAACAAGTCAGTTTAGATATGAGCGCTGCAAAATATGATTACATTTATGAGATATCACTGATGACAATGGTTTACAGTCCATGTAATAAATAAACGATATGGACACTATAAAGAGCCACACAGCTGTGTGTAATGACAGCTGTTGGAAAATCTAAACTGCACTTTTTATTTCCAGTTTGTTTCACTGACAGCTGTACAGACTGGTGCAGCAGGCATCATGTTGATATGAAAACAGCTGGTTTAAGGTGTGTCTTCATCCATTTGTGGCTCATTGTGGGAGTGGAAATGAGGCTTGTGCATGTGCGCCCAGTTCCACAATGACTGAGATTTATAAAACGGAACCACGTGTACACACAGCTTTATAAATTTGACTAGAAGAATGTCTCTGCATGTTTCTGGCTTTGTGCGTTCACATGGTTTTAGTCATGAATCTACAGAGTTTTATGCATCTTGTCCCAGGACTCACACACATCTGTACACACATCAGTTATAACTCGATATTCTACCTTTTTATGAAGGAGACGGGTCAGCAGGGCTCATCATAGCCTCTTTCCCAACTGTTTTATTCTTGAGACACATGCAGTGCAAACACTGTTGTGTAACATTAATTACTATGTGACCATTTACAAGGTGAGACAGGTTACATTATGGCGAGTTGTGGCTAAAATGATGACTATTAGGTTATCTATAGCTGGTCAGCCCACTTCAAAACTCATTCCGGTGCTGCTGATAAAATGCCTTCTCTTAACAGAGATAGTGGCGTTTATATTTCAGGTTGGCGGCAATTTGAAATTGAATGAAGCCCACTGACGACAGACAACCCAAAACAGTGGTCGAACGCGCCACAACTGCCCACAACATGATGCTCTTCCCTACCCTTCCACTATCAAAACCTATAATAACAAAAACTTTATTTCTCAGAATTGAAGGAGAAATAATTAAGACTGATGGTCCTAACAATACCTATCTTATTGTTCAGTTAGTAGAGATGTACCAAGTAGTGAACACAACACTGACATATCATCAGCTTTTAACTTGATATATTGAACTTGTTAGCAAACAGCTGCTTATTTGTTTAGGCAGCAAGCAACAAGTATATTAATTTGTAATGTATTAGTTGCTTGTAAGGTGGATGTGACTGAGCTGCTCAGGAGAACTGCAGGGTGTGTGAGTGAACCACAGCAGGTTGCTTAAAGCTGCAGATTGTCTCAGTTTGAAGCAATGAGCCTCCAGGAACAAGCTAACTTCTCTACCCTTTAGGATGCCGTCGTCCTGGATAAGTTTACAGTTCAGTCCAATGGAAACCACCGACTATCACTGTGACAGAGGAAGGAAAACATTACTGTCATAGATGATGTCACTGATGGACTTACCTGAGCAGGTGAGCTCCACGATGGAGGAAGAGGAAGATGATGATGCACATTCCCTCAGTGTAGACCCAGACTGAACACAGTCACGATTGATCCACCATACAGATCTGTATGTGTATTCATCTCTGCGTCCTTTTGAAACAGCAGAGCCACAGTCCAGATCTCTGCAGGCTGCTGCTGCTTCCTTCAGGGTCCAGTAAGAGTAACTCACTGGTCTCCACTCTGTTCGTTTCACCTCCAGTGTACCTGCACAGCGACTGGCTCCTCCCACCAACCTGACAGGCTCTGAACAGAAACAAGAGAGTCATCAGTAAAAGAATAAAGTGAGTTTCATTAGAACAGAAATGAAGCCAAATCAAAGCTGCAGCTCCTCTTCTACCTGAGCAGGTGAGTCCAACAGCTTTGCCAGGTGAGCAGGTGCTTCTAGCTGAGTCTGATCTTCCACAGTCCAGGAGAGCAGACTCATGGCCTCCACACTGGAACTCTTTGGTCCACATCGGAGCCTCCACTTCTCCATAGAGCGCCCCCTGGAGGACTGAAGGAGCCCCACAGCCGAGCTCCCTACAGACCACCTCTGCATCCTGCTGGTCAAAGTCAGCTTCACACACTGAGGACCACGACTGCTCAGACTTCACCTCCAGTCTGCCTGAACACAGACTAGTCCCATTCACCAGCCTGACAGAGTCTGGAGAGAGAGAACCATCATTAGTTTGGGGAATATTTACCTGCAACATTCATACCAATAAAGCTTTTTTGAATTTGAAAGTAAGAACAGATTAGATAGTGAGAGAGTGATTTGCACTTCAGGGCCACCATACAATCTGCACCGTCCAACCTGCAAAAATAATTAACCACCCCAACCTGACCCGCAAACCGCCAACTTTTTTTTACCAACCGTGTTCACTAAACACCGGTAGGCTCAGTGAGCTGTTGTTGGGGAGCAATGAGCTGCGGTTTTGATGTGAAACGTGTGCTTACTACGACCTTTGGACTACCGACAGAAAAAAACAAAAGGGGTAAGTTGTGTTCTGCCGTCGCTCTGGAGCTTGTTTTCTGCTCCTTTGTTGAGGTAATAATGTTTTAGCTGTGTGTGCTCAGGAGTAGACGACTAGTCATTGCGGGGTGTTTTATTGTGAAATGTGTAGTGGTTGATGGAGGCAGCTAGTTGCTTCATTAGCTGGAGAGCTGATATCTGTAAGGTGTTTCTAGTTGGATAACGCGGTTTTTGTTGTGTTGTTATGCTGGTCATTTGTTAACGTTAGTGGGAGAGAGGCAAGGCACTCAGGAGTGCACAAAAACATCACTTCTGTTAGATTTTCGTACAAAATCTGGCCCGGGTCCTTCACGTAGAAATCAGTCCACAGGATGTTACAAACAACCGAGAAACTCAGGGAAGGTCTAATTTTTTACATCACATTACTACCAGTTCACTCACTGGCAATAAATAAACATTAATACATGTAAATTGCTTCACAATCCTACATATCGTCACTGTCGGGCGGAAACCTCGTATCCAGACATTTCGTCATTTTTATGTTTTTTCATAAATCACTGCTATTGGTCACCCTTTACGTCTGTCTGTGGGCTTTACAAATATTTTCCCAATGAAAAATATTAAAAAGAGCTTGTGACTGAATCTTGTTACTCCATTGGATCCTCAGACTGTCAACAAAACCTCATAGCTCAACGCCGCCTCCATCTTGAAACAAGTGCCGCACTCAGAAGAGCGGAAGAGTGAAGAGGTGATTTTGTCGTACTTCGTTTGAGGTAAATAGTTCAATAAAATGTTTTCAAATTAGCCCTAGGTTGTTGTAAACTCAGTTAAAACTATGCAGTGTACCTGTTTATTAAATTTAGCTATTAACACTTATTAGAAAACTCAGTTAAAACTCTGTCCACTATTGAAACAGCGATGATAAATGAAGAAAGTTAGCCGCTAGCTTGCTGAGTCTAGATAGCAAGCTAATATTATCGATCAATCGCTACTTAAGATTGTCATCAGCAGATGTAACGTTATGTAACATCAGTGTTGTATAGCACAGATTACAGATGTGTTGTCTAGTTTGCTAGATAACAAACTTCTTACATCAACATGATGCTAATATAACCTGTTGAGGCAACTTAAGCTGATATGACTGTGTTTTTTTGTTTGTTTGATTTTTTATTTTTACAGCAGCAATGTCTGTGTCCCTGGAGGAAATGTGTGCAATGGTCAATGTGTCATATGAGGAGGCGAGCAAGCTACGGCCAGTTATAGACACAGATACAGACAGTGACAGCACAGATGGAGAGAGTGACAGAGCAGAAGACCCAGAAGTAGGGAGAGGTGATGCCAGCTCAGACAGAGGATGAGGAGACACACCTGGAGAGTGTAGAGAGAGAGGAATTTGAAGTGGACACAGGTAGCGTGAATAATGTGTTAATGATTGATGAGTTGTATAGGAATTGATATTACAATGTATAAGAGTTATAATGAGTGTTGAGTGGATAGATGAGCACATTTCACAGCAGTAGTCACAATGGATAACAGACACACACACTAATATTATTTTGTTGTTGTACTTTTTGGGGCTGAGGATGACACAGTTGGAGAAAGAAAGCACAACAATGAAAGTAATTGGACGAGGTGTGTGCAGAAAAAGAGAAGAATGATGGGACAGCCCTACATTGGGAGGATCAAAGATGAAGAGATTACCAAGGAGCCCCGAGTTATGAGACCAAGATGCCGGTCAGCTGCATGTGTGAAGTCCTCCAAGCATCACTACAGTAAAATTGGAGAGGCAGACAGGGAGAAGATCTTTAAAAGCTTTCGGGAGAACATGAACTGGGAAGAGAAACGAATGTATGTGCGTCGTTTGGTAGACGTCACCCCAGTACAGAGGAGAAGAGGTGTGAAAATTCAAGAAGGTCATCTACTCTTGCTTTCTTTTTGAAAGTTGATGGGCAGAGAAAGAGGGTGTGCAGGAGTTTGTTTTTCTCAACGCTTGCAATAGGAGAATGTTCTGCTCTTCACTGGGTGCAAGACACAGAACGTACACAGAAGCATGCAGCAACATGCCACAGAGGTGAGGCTCATGACTTCATGAGGAGTTTTCTTCAGGATCTCATGAAGGTGCCCTCCCACTACTGTAGGTCATCAACATGGAAACAGTAGCCGGAGCCAGTCTGTCACACCTGCAGACGCACCTGCAGTCACACCTGCAGTCGCACCTGCAGTCACACCTGCAGTCACACCACTCTACACAGAGAGCCAGAAGATCAAGGAGATGAAATACAAACACCTCCAAGACCTCATGGAAGTCACACCCAAAGACTTCCACAGCTTTAATGACAACCTGAAACACTTGGAAACATAATACACACACACTCAGTCACTCACATACAGTTATCTACACACACAAGCACACAAAGCGATACACTGTTAATAAATTGTTGATGATTGTTGGTTTTTGACACATCGTTGTGGATAAATGGATAGATACATTGTTGTAGGAAGTTGTAGATAAACTGTTAATGTTCATTGTGTGTTTGTTATTGTTAGTGCAGCATCACTTCATCTGATGATGGACTACCTGAATTTTTATATCTATTTAACATGAATTGATGTATTTATTTATTTACTATCATTGATTTATTTATTTATTGTTGGTGTGTCATTGTTATGTTAAACACATATTTTCAATGAATATGCATGTAATCAATTGTCTAACAAGGCTGCACTACATACCTGTGAGTATTGTATTAGAAAATATTTTAACTAGTATTATTCACAATAGTCTTGCATTCAGTTAGCCCTGTTGCTGTTTTGTACAACCTGCCGTAACTTCATTCAACTGCAGAAGAATACACAGCATTAGTAGAAAGTCTCTGGTTGTTTGCAATGCAAAAGCTGCAATGCACGGCTGTATAAAGAACTGGCTGAGGAAGTACAGTGTGTTCTTGATGCAACAAACACCAAGTCTGTAAAGGTTAATGTTTGATGTATTTGAGGCTTGAGACGTGGGAGCAGAGAAGAACGCAGGCGAACCACGGCGGGTTGGAGTGCAGTTTAGTCCAGCATTTGCTGTCTAGTCATAGCCAATACTGTCCTCAATAGCCTGTTCATTGCACTTCATCTTTTACAACTAGACATTTTGGCCAATTGTATTCTATAACAGGAAAAACTAAGCGCACACATAGCTACAATAAACTTTGTAACCAGTAAGTTGATGATATGACGTGGCCGTTCTAATCAATGACGGACAAAACACGCATCTCGACATTCACTGGTCCAAAACCTGGTAACTCCACTTGAGCTTGATTTTGGTAAAATATGAATAATATAATGACACATTTCAGTATCTGACCATATATAAAGACACAGTATCAACTGTGAGGATGCAGTGTTCAATTATTTAAAAAACACAGGGTTTTCCATTTCCTGAAAATTAAGGATTTTAGACATAGAAGGTTTGAACCCGACAGCGACGATATAGAACCTTTAAGCTTTATTTCACCAGATAAACCTCATTAAGATCCAAAATCTCTTTTGCAAGAGTGTCCTGGCCAAGACAAGCAGCAACATACTTTTTAAGAAAAACATGATAAATACAAGTAATACAGACAGACCACTTGCAGCATTAAGAATGACGAATGACAAAAATAAACAAAAGGAAATAAAAAGATGTACAACTTTAAAAGGAGGCGTCTCTCTGTTATAAGGTAGTCACGCCCCCTCATAACTCTGTTCACAGGAGAATAATGGATGAAGCTACAGCTAATCTGAATTAGACTCCTCCTGTTTTCCTCTGTCAGATTATTGCTTTCAGCAGTAGCAGCTCATGCTATCAGACCTCAGCTCAGACTACAGTGAACTGTAATTGTTAACGCTGGTCTGAGGTAGGGATGCCCCCTGAAACCAGGTTCTGAATTGGATCCAGTATTAAACAGTTAAAACCTGAGATATTTTTAAGGTCAGTTCTTTGATCGGTACTTGAAGAAAACAAGGAGTGAGATTATTGGATGGTAAAATCTGGTTTTGGGTTCTGCTTGTTTCCAGGGAGATATTATTGAGTTCATATTGTGACACTGTTGTAAACATTGTTGTTGCTGCTCAACAAACTGTATTTTTAAATATAAAATATAAATACATCATAATCCTGTTCTGGATTTATGATATTATTTAAATAATCATTTAAAAGTAGTAAAGATTATTTTGTGATGAAAAAGAACTGATAAGGAGTATTGATGAGAGTAGTATTATTGATAGAATCCTAATGAAACTGATCACTAGTCTGAAGTCAGTACATCTGATCATCATGTTGACACTGAGCTGACAGAGAGCAGCAAACTGGTCTGTTTACACTGTTAATGTGAATGATTAAATATCATATACATGCAGTATATTGTAACTCAAAACTACTACTACTCCTGCTTTCTCTTGTAGTGTGAATATCCTTAAAGCTGCAGATTGTCTCAGTTTGAAGCAATGAGCCTCCAGGAACAAGCTAACTTCTCTACCCTTTAGGATGCCGTCGTCCTGGATAAGTTTACAATTCAGTCCAATGGAAACCACCGACTATCACTGTGACAGAGGAAGGAAAATATTACTGTCATAGATGATGTCACTGATGGACTTACCTGAGCAGGTGAGCTCCATGATGGAGGAAGAGGAATGTGATGATGCACAGTCCCTCAGTGCAGATCCAGACTGAACACAGTCAGAACTGATCCACCATACAGGTCTGTATGAGTCTTCATTTCTGCTTCCTGTTGAAACAGCAGAGCCACAGTCCAGATCTCTGCAGGCTGCGGATGCTTCCTTTAGGGTATGGAAAGAGTCAATCATTGGTCTCCACTCTCCCCATTTTACCTCCAGTGTACCTGCACAGCGACTGGCTCCTCCCACCAACCTGACAGGCTCTGAACAGAAACAAGAGAGTCATCAGTAAAAGAATAAAGTGAGTTTCATTAGAACAGAAATGAAACCAAATCAAAGCTGCAGCTCCTCTTCTACCTGAGCAGGTGAGTCCAACAGCTTTGCCAGGTGAGCAGGTGCTTCTAGCTGAGTCTGATCTTCCACAGTCCAGGAGAGCAGACTCATGGCCTCCACACTGGAACTCTTTGGTCCACATCGGAGCCTCCACTTCTCCATAGAGCGCCCCCTGGAGGACTGAAGGAGCCCCACAGCCGAGCTCCCTACAGACCACCTCTGCATCCTGCTGGTCAAGGTCAGCTTCACACACTGAGGACCACGACTGCTCAGACTTCACCTCCAGTCTGCCTGAACACAGACTATTCCCATTCACCAGCCTGACAGAGTCTGGAGAGAGAGAACCATCATTAGTTTGGGGAATATTTACCTGCAACATTCATACCAATAAAACTTTTTTGAATTTGAAAGTGAGAACAGATTAGAGAGTGAGAGAGTGATTTGCACTTCAGGGCCACCGTACAATCTGCATCGTCAAACATGCAAAAATAATTAACCACCCCAAGCTGACCCGCAAACCACCAACTTTTTTTACCAACCGTGTTCACTAAACACCGGTAGGCTCAGTGAGCTGTTGTTGGGGAGCAATGAGCTGCGGTTTTGATGTGAAACGTGTGCTTATTACGACCTTTGGACTACCGACAGAAAAAAACAAAAGGGGTAAGTTGTGTTCTGCCGTCGCTCTGGAGCTTGTTTTCTGCTCCTTTGTTGAGGTAATAATGTTTTAGCTGTGTGTGCTCAGGAGTGGACGACTAGTCACTGCGGGGTGTTTTATTGTGAAATGTGTAGTGGTTGATGGAGGCAGCTAGTTGCTTCATTAGCTGGAGAGCTGATATCTGTAAGGTGTTTCTAGTCGGATAACGCGGTTTTTGTTGTGTTGTTATGCTGGTCATTTGTTAACGTTGGTGGGAGAGAGGCAAGGCACTCAGGAGCGCACAAAAACATCACTTCTGTTAGATTTTTGTGGAAAATCTGGCCCGGGTCCGTCACGTAAAAATCAGTCCACAGGATGTTACAGACAACTGAGAAACTCAGGGAAGGTCTAATTTTTTACATCACATTACTACCAGTTCACTCACTGGCAATAAATAAACATTAATACATGTAAATTGCTTCGCAATCCTACATATCGTCGCTGTCGGGCAGAAACCTCGTATCTAGACATTCCGTCATTTTTATTTTTTTTCATAAATCACTGCTATTGGTCACCCTTTACGTCTGTCTGTGGGCTTTACAAATATTTTCCCAATGAAAAATATTAAAAAAAGCTTGTGACTGAATCTTGTTACTCCATTGGATCCTCAGACTGTCGCCAAAACCTCATAGCTCCACGCCGCCTCCATCTTGAAACAAGTGCCGCACACAGAAGAGCGGAAGAGTGAAGAGGTGATCTTGTCGTACTTCGTTTGAGGTAAATACTTCAATAAAATGTTTTCAAATTGGTTGTTTGCAATGCAAAAGCTGCAATGCACGGCTGTATAAAGAACTGGCTGAGGAAGTACAGTGTGTTCTTGATGCAACAAACACCGAGTCTGTAAAGGTTAATGTTTGATGTATTTGAGGCTTGAGATGTGGGAGCGGAGAAGAACGCAGGCGAACCACGGCGGGTTGGAGTGCAGTTTAGTCCAGCATTTGCTGTCTAGTCATAGCCAATACTGTCCTCAATAGCCTGTTCATTGAACTTCATCTTTTACAACTAGAGATTTTGGCCAATTGTATTCTATAAAAGGAAAAACTAAGCGCACGCATAGCTACAATAAACTTTGTAACCAGTAAGTTGATGACAGACAGACCACTTGCAGCATTAAGAATGACGAATGACAAAAATAAATAAAAGGAAATAAAAACATGTACAACTTTAAAAGGAGGCGTCTCTCTGTTATAAGGTAGTCACGCCCCCTCATAACTCTGTTCACAGGAGAATAATGGATGAAGCTACAGCTAATCTGAATTAGACTCCTCCTGTTTTCCTCTGTCAGATTATTGCTTTCAGCAGTAGCAGCTCATGCTATCAGACCTCAGCTCAGACTACAGTGAACTGTAATTGTTAACGCTGGTCTGAGGTAGGGATGCCCCCTGAAACCAGGTTCTGAATTGGATCCAGTATTAAACAGTTAAAACCTGAGATATTTTTAAGGTCAGTTCTTTGATCGGTACTTGAAGAAAACAAGGAGTGAGATTATTGGATGGTAAAATCTGGTTTTGGGTTCTGCTTGTTTCCAGGGAGATATTATTGAGTTCATATTGTGACACTGTTGTAAACATTGTTGTTGCTGCTCAACAAACTGTATTTTTAAATATAAAATATAAATACATCATAATCCTGTTCTGGATTTATGATATTATTTAAATAATCATTTAAAAGTAGTAAAGATTATTTTGTGATGAAAAAGAACTGATAAGGAGTATTGATGAGAGGAGTATTATTGATAGAATCCTAATGAAACTGATCACTAGTCTGAAGTCAGTACATCTGATCATCATGTTGACACTGAGCTGACAGAGAGCAGCAAACTGGTCTGTTTACACTGTTAATGTGAATGATTAAATATCATATACATGCAGTATATTGTAACTCAAAACTACTACTACTCCTGCTTTCTCTTGTAGTGTGAATATCCTTAAAGCTGCAGATTGTCTCAGTTTGAAGCAATGAGCCTCCAGGAACAAGCTAACTTCTCTACCCTTTAGGATGCCGTCGTCCTGGATAAGTTTACAATTCAGTCCAATGGAAACCACCGACTATCACTGTGACAGAGGAAGGAAAATATTACTGTCATAGATGATGTCACTGATGGACTTACCTGAGCAGGTGAGCTCCATGATGGAGGAAGAGGAATGTGATGATGCACAGTCCCTCAGTGCAGATCCAGACTGAACACAGTCAGAACTGATCCACCATACAGGTCTGTATGAGTCTTCATTTCTGCTTCCTGTTGAAACAGCAGAGCCACAGTCCAGATCTCTGCAGGCTGCGGATGCTTCCTTTAGGGTATGGAAAGAGTCAATCATTGGTCTCCACTCTCCCCATTTTACCTCCAGTGTACCTGCACAGCGACTGGCTCCTCCCACCAACCTGACAGGCTCTGAACAGAAACAAGAGAGTCATCAGTAAAAGAATAAAGTGAGTTTCATTAGAACAGAAATGAAACCAAATCAAAGCTGCAGCTCCTCTTCTACCTGAGCAGGTGAGTCCAACAGCTTTGCCAGGTGAGCAGGTGCTTCTAGCTGAGTCTGATCTTCCACAGTCCAGGAGAGCAGACTCATGGCCTCCACACTGGAACTCTTTGGTCCACATCGGAGCCTCCACTTCTCCATAGAGCGCCCCCTGGAGGACTGAAGGAGCCCCACAGCCGAGCTCCCTACAGACCACCTCTGCATCCTGCTGGTCAAGGTCAGCTTCACACACTGAGGACCACGACTGCTCAGACTTCACCTCCAGTCTGCCTGAACACAGACTATTCCCATTCACCAGCCTGACAGAGTCTGGAGAGAGAGAACCATCATTAGTTTGGGGAATATTTACCTGCAACATTCATACCAATAAAACTTTTTTGAATTTGAAAGTGAGAACAGATTAGAGAGTGAGAGAGTGATTTGCACTTCAGGGCCACCGTACAATCTGCATCGTCAAACATGCAAAAATAATTAACCACCCCAAGCTGACCCGCAAACCACCAACTTTTTTTACCAACCGTGTTCACTAAACACCGGTAGGCTCAGTGAGCTGTTGTTGGGGAGCAATGAGCTGCGGTTTTGATGTGAAACGTGTGCTTATTACGACCTTTGGACTACCGACAGAAAAAAACAAAAGGGGTAAGTTGTGTTCTGCCGTCGCTCTGGAGCTTGTTTTCTGCTCCTTTGTTGAGGTAATAATGTTTTAGCTGTGTGTGCTCAGGAGTGGACGACTAGTCACTGCGGGGTGTTTTATTGTGAAATGTGTAGTGGTTGATGGAGGCAGCTAGTTGCTTCATTAGCTGGAGAGCTGATATCTGTAAGGTGTTTCTAGTCGGATAACGCGGTTTTTGTTGTGTTGTTATGCTGGTCATTTGTTAACGTTGGTGGGAGAGAGGCAAGGCACTCAGGAGCGCACAAAAACATCACTTCTGTTAGATTTTTGTGGAAAATCTGGCCCGGGTCCGTCACGTAAAAATCAGTCCACAGGATGTTACAGACAACTGAGAAACTCAGGGAAGGTCTAATTTTTTACATCACATTACTACCAGTTCACTCACTGGCAATAAATAAACATTAATACATGTAAATTGCTTCGCAATCCTACATATCGTCGCTGTCGGGCAGAAACCTCGTATCTAGACATTCCGTCATTTTTATTTTTTTTCATAAATCACTGCTATTGGTCACCCTTTACGTCTGTCTGTGGGCTTTACAAATATTTTCCCAATGAAAAATATTAAAAAAAGCTTGTGACTGAATCTTGTTACTCCATTGGATCCTCAGACTGTCGCCAAAACCTCATAGCTCCACGCCGCCTCCATCTTGAAACAAGTGCCGCACACAGAAGAGCGGAAGAGTGAAGAGGTGATCTTGTCGTACTTCGTTTGAGGTAAATACTTCAATAAAATGTTTTCAAATTGGTTGTTTGCAATGCAAAAGCTGCAATGCACGGCTGTATAAAGAACTGGCTGAGGAAGTACAGTGTGTTCTTGATGCAACAAACACCGAGTCTGTAAAGGTTAATGTTTGATGTATTTGAGGCTTGAGATGTGGGAGCGGAGAAGAACGCAGGCGAACCACGGCGGGTTGGAGTGCAGTTTAGTCCAGCATTTGCTGTCTAGTCATAGCCAATACTGTCCTCAATAGCCTGTTCATTGAACTTCATCTTTTACAACTAGAGATTTTGGCCAATTGTATTCTATAAAAGGAAAAACTAAGCGCACGCATAGCTACAATAAACTTTGTAACCAGTAAGTTGATGACAGACAGACCACTTGCAGCATTAAGAATGACGAATGACAAAAATAAATAAAAGGAAATAAAAACATGTACAACTTTAAAAGGAGGCGTCTCTCTGTTATAAGGTAGTCACGCCCCCTCATAACTCTGTTCACAGGAGAATAATGGATGAAGCTACAGCTAATCTGAATTAGACTCCTCCTGTTTTCCTCTGTCAGATTATTGCTTTCAGCAGTAGCAGCTCATGCTATCAGACCTCAGCTCAGACTACAGTGAACTGTAATTGTTAACGCTGGTCTGAGGTAGGGATGCCCCCTGAAACCAGGTTCTGAATTGGATCCAGTATTAAACAGTTAAAACCTGAGATATTTTTAAGGTCAGTTCTTTGATCGGTACTTGAAGAAAACAAGGAGTGAGATTATTGGATGGTAAAATCTGGTTTTGGGTTCTGCTTGTTTCCAGGGAGATATTATTGAGTTCATATTGTGACACTGTTGTAAACATTGTTGTTGCTGCTCAACAAACTGTATTTTTAAATATAAAATATAAATACATCATAATCCTGTTCTGGATTTATGATATTATTTAAATAATCATTTAAAAGTAGTAAAGATTATTTTGTGATGAAAAAGAACTGATAAGGAGTATTGATGAGAGGAGTATTATTGATAGAATCCTAATGAAACTGATCACTAGTCTGAAGTCAGTACATCTGATCATCATGTTGACACTGAGCTGACAGAGAGCAGCAAACTGGTCTGTTTACACTGTTAATATGAATGATTAAATACCATATACATACAGTATATTGTAACTCAAAACTACTACTACTCCTGCTTTCTCTTGTAGTGTGAATATCCTTAAAGCTGCAGATTGTCTCAGTTTGAAGCAATGAGCCTCCAGGAACAAGCTAACTTCTCTACCCTTTAGGATGCCGTCGTCCTGGATAAGTTTACAGTTCAGTCCAATGGAAACCACCGACCATCACTGTGACAGAGGAAGGAAAATATTACTGTCATAGATGATGTCACTGATGGACTTACCTGAGCAGGTGAGCTCCACGATGGAGGAAGAGGAATCTGATGATGCACAGTCCCTCAGTGCAGATCCAGAATGAACACAGTAAGAACTGATCTCCCATACAGATTTGTATGAGGATTCTTTTCTGCTTCCTGTTGAAACAGCAGAGCCACAGTCCAGATCTCTGCAGGCTACTGCTGCTTTCTTCAGGGTCCAGTCAAAGTCCTCCACTGGTCTCCACTCTCCCTGTTTCACCTCCAGTGTACCTGCACAGCGACTGGCTCCTCCCACCAACCTGACAGGCTCTGAACAGAAACAAGAGAGTCATCAGTAAAAGAATAAAGTGAGTTTCATTAGAACAGAAATGAAGCCAAATCAAAGCTGCAGCTCCTCTTCTACCTGAGCAGGTGAGTCCAACAGCTTTGCCAGGTGAGCAGGTGCTTCTAGCTGAGTCTGATCTTCCACAGTCCAGGAGAGCAGACTCATGGCCTCCACACTGGAACTCTTTGGTCCACATCGGAGCCTCCACTTCTCCATAGAGCGCCCCCTGGAGGACTGAAGGAGCCCCACAGCCGAGCTCCCTACAGACCACCTCTGCATCCTGCTGGTCAAAGTCAGCTTCACACACTGAAGACCACGACTGCTCAGACTTCACCTCCAGTCTGCCTGAACACAGACTAGTCCCATTCACCAGCCTGACAGAGTCTGGAGAGAGAGAACCATCTTTAGTTTGGGGAATATTTACCTGCAACATTCATATCAATAAAGCTTTTTTGAATTTGAAAGTAAGAACAGATTAGAGAGTGAGAGAGTGATTTTCACTTCAGGGCCACCGTACAATCTGCACTGTCCAACCTGCAAAAATAATTAACCACCCCAACCTGACCCGCAAACCGCCAACTTTTTTTACCAACCGTGTTCACTAAACACCGGTAGGCTCAGTGAGCTGTTGTTGGGGAGCAATGAGCTGCGGTTTTGATGTGAAACGTGTGCTTATTACGACCTTTGGACTACCTACAGAAAAAAACAAAAGGGGTAAGTTGTGTTCTGCCGTCGCTCTGGAGCTTGTTTTCTGCTCCTTTGTTGAGGTAATAATGTTTTAGCTGTGTGTGCTCAGGAGTGGGCTCCTCTCTCCTCCTCCTCCTCTCCATCTGTATGCATTCATGTAACATCAATGCATGTCACTAACTTTGCTTCTTCCCCGGAGTTTTTTTGTGCTTTCTCATCTCACAGAAAAACCTGAGTCCCGGGCCGAACCTTTGCGGTCCTTCACAGTCCTGATGGCATCCTTCCCTGGCTGTTGCTGCTTGTGCTTGTTGTTGTTGTTGTTGTGATTTTTTTTCTTCTGTCCCCCCTCCCCCTTTCCCTCTCTCTTTCTCTCTCTCAACCCAACCGGTCAAAGCAGATGGCCGCCCACCAAGAGCCGGGGTCTGCTTGAGGTTTCTACCCGTTAAAGGGGAGTTTTTCCTTACCGCTGTCGCCAAGTGCTGCTCATGGGGGAATTGTTGGGTCTCTGTAAATTAAAGAGTACGGTCTTGACCTGCTCTATGTGAAAAGTGCCTTGAGATGACTTCTGTTGTGATATGGCGCTATATAAATAAAGATTGATTGATTGATTGATTGATTGATAGTCATTGCGGGGTGTTTTATTGTGAAATGTATAGTGGTTGATGGAGGCAGCTAGTTGCTTCATTAGCTGGAGAGCTGATATCTGTAAGGTGTTTCTAGTCGGATAACGCGGTTTTTGTTGTGTTGTTATGTTGGTCATTTGTTAACGTTAGTGGGAGAGAGGCAAGGCACTCAGGAGCGCACAAAAACATCACTTCTGTTAGATTTTCGTACAAAATCTGGCCCGGGTCCTTCATGTAGAAATCAGTCCATAGGATGTTACAGACAACCGAGAAACTCAGGGAAGGTCTAATTTTTACATCACATTACTACCAGTTGACTCACTGGCAATAAATAAACATTAATACATGTAAATTGCTTCACAATCCTACATATCGTCACTGTCGGGCAGAAACCTCGTATCTAGACATTTCGTCATTTTTATTTTTTTTCATAAATCACTGCTATTGGTCACCCTTTACGTCTGTCTGTGGGCTTTACAAATATTTTCCCAATGAAAAATATTAAAAAGAGCTTGTGACTGAATCTTGTTACTCCATTGGATCCTCAGACTGTCGCCAAAACCTCATAGCTCCACGCCGCCTCCATCTTGAAACAAGTGCCGCACTCAGAAGAGCGGAAGAGTGAAGAGGTGATTTTGTCGTACTTCGTTTGAGGTAAATAGTTCAATAAAATGTTTTCAAATTAGCCCTAGGTTGTTGTAAACTCAGTTAAAACTATGCAGTGTACCTGTTTATTAAATTTAGCTATTAACACTTATTAGAAAACTCAGTTAAAACTCTGTCCACTATTGAAACTGCGATGATAAATGAAGAAAGTTAGCCGCTAGCTTGCTGAGTCTAGATAGCAAGCTAATATTATTGATCAATCGCTACTTAAGATTGTCATCAGCAGATGTAACATTATGTAACATCAGTGTTGTATAGCACATATTACAGATGTGTCGTCTAGTTTGCTACATAACAAACTTCTTACATCAACATGATGCTAATATAACCTGTTGAGGCAACTTAAGCTGATATGACTGTGTTTTTTTGTTTGTTTGATTTTTTATTTTTACAGCAGCAATGTCTGTGTCCCTGGAGGAAATGTGTGCAATGGTCAATGTGTCATATGAGGAGGCGAGCAAGCTACGGCCAGTTATAGACACAGATACAGACAGTGACAGCACAGATGGAGAGAGTGACAGAGCAGAAGACCCAGAAGTAGGGAGAGGTGATGCCAGCTCAGAGAGAGGATGAGGAGACACAACTGGAGAGTGTAGAGAGAGAGGAATTTGAAGTGGACACAGGTAGCGTGAATAAGGTGATAATGATTGATGAGTTGTATAGGAATTGATATTACAATTTATAAGAGTTATAATGAGTGTTGAGTGGATAGATGAGCACATTTCACAGCAGTAGTCACGATGGATAACAGACACACACACTAATATTATTTTGTTGTACTTTTTGGGGCTGAGGATGACACAGTTGTAGGAAGAAAGCACAGAATGAAAGTAATTGGACGAGGTGTGTGCAGAAAAAGAGAAGAATGATGGGACAGCCCTACATTGGGAGGATCAAAGATGAAGAGATTACCAAGGAGCCCCGACTTATGAGACCAAGATGCCGGTCAGCTGCATGTGTGAAGTCCTCCAAGCATCACTACAGTAAAATTGGAGAGGCAGACAGGGAGAAGATCTTTAAAAGCTTTTGGGGGAACATGAACTGGGAAGAGAAACAAATGTATGTGCGTCGTTTGGTAGACGTCACCCCAGTACAGAGGAGAAGAGGTGTGAAAATTCAAGAAGGTCATCTACTCTTGCTTTCTTTTTGAAAGTTGATGGGCAGAGAAAGAGGGTGTGCAGGAGTTTGTTTTTGTCAACGCTTGCAATAGGAGAATGTTCTGCTCTTCACTGGGTGCAAGACACAGAACGTACACAGAAGCATGCAGCAACATGCCACAGAGGTGAGGCTCATGACTTCATGAGGAGTTTTCTTCAGGATCTCCTGAAGGTGCCCTCCCACTACTGTAGGTCATCAACATCCAAACAGTAGCTGGAGCCAGTCTGTCACATCTGCAGACGCACCTGCAGTCGCACCTACAGTCACACTTGCAAATGCACCTGCAGTCACACTTGCAGACGCACCTGCAGACACACCTGCAGACACACCTGCAGTCACACCTGCGAACACACCTTCAGACACACCTGCAGTCACACTTGCAGTCACACCTGCAGTCACACCTGCAGACACACCTGCAGTCACACTTGCAGTCACACCTGCAGTCGCACCTACAGTCGTACCTACAGTCACACCTACAGTCGCACCTGCAGTCACACTTGCAGACGCACCTGCAGTCACACCTGCAGACGCACTTGCAGTCACACCTGCAGACACACCTGCAGACACACCTGCAGTCACACCTGCGAACACACCTTCAGACACACCTGCAGTCACACTTGCAGTCACACCTGCAGTCACACCTGCAGACACACCTGCAGTCACACTTGCAGTCACACCTGCAGTCGCACCTACAGTCGTACCTACAGTCACACCTACAGTCGCACCTGCAGTCACACTTGCAGACGCACCTGCAGTCACACTTGCAGACGCACCTGCAGTCACACCTGCAGACGCACTTGCAGTCACACCTGCAGACACACCTGCAGTCACACCTGCAGACACACCTGCAGACACACCTGCAGTCACACCTGCAGACACACCTGCAGACACACTTGCAGACACACCTGTAGTCACACCTGTAGACACACCTGCAGTCAAACCTACGGTCGCACCTGCGGTCGCACCTGCAGTCGCACCTGCAGACACACCTGCAGTCACACCTACAGTCACATCTACAGTCACACCTGCAGAAACACCTGCAGTCACACCTGCAGACACACCTGCAGTCACACCTGCAGACACACCTGCAGTCACACTACTCTACACAGAGAGCCAGAAGATCAAGGAGATGAAATACAAACACCTGCAAGACCTCATGGAAGTCACACCCAAAGACTTCCACAGCTTTAATGACAACCTGAAACACTTGGAAACACAATACACACACACTCAGTCACTCACATACAGTTATCTACACACACAAACACACAAAGCGATACACTGTTAATAAATTGTTGATAATTGTTGGTTTTTGACACATCGTTGTGGATAAATGGATAGATACATTGTTGTAGGAAGTTGTAGATAAACTGTTAATGTTCATTATGTGTTTGTTATTGTCAGTGCAGCATCACTTCATTTGATGATGGACTACCTGAATGTTTATATCTATTTAACATGAATTGATGTATTTATTTATTTACTGTCATTTATTCATTTATTTATTGTTGGTGTGTCATTGTTATGTTAAACACATATTTTCAACAAATATGCATGTAATCAATTGTCTAACAAGGCTGCACTACATACCTGTGAGTATTGTATTAGAAAATATTTTAACTAGTATTATTCACAATAGTCTTGCATTCAGTTAGCCCTGTTGCTGTTTTGTACAACCTGCCGTAACTTCATTCAACTGCAGAAGAATACACAGCATTAGTAGAAAGTCTCTGGTTGTTTGCAATGCAAAAGCTGCAATGCACGGCTGTATAAAGAACTGGCTGAGGAAGTACAGTGTGTTCTTGATGCAACAAACACCAAGTCTGTAAAGGTTAATGTTTGATGTATTTGAGGCTTGAGACGTGGGAGCGGAGAAGAACGCAGGCGAACCACGGCGGGTTGGAGTGCAGTTTAGTCCAGCATTTGCTGTCTAGTCATAGCCAATACTGTCCTCAATAGCCTGTTCATAGCACTTCATCTTTTACAACTAGACATTTTGGCCAATTGTATTCTATAACAGGAAAAACTAAGCGCACACATAGCTACAATAAACTTTGTAACCAGTAAGTTGATGATATGACGTGGCCGTTCTAATCAATGACGGACAAAACACGCATCTCGACATTCACTGGTCCAAAACCTGGTAACTCCATTTGAGCTTGATTTTGGTAAAATATGAATAATATAATGACACATTTCAGTATCTGACCACATATAAAGACACAGTATCAACTGTGAGGATACAGTGTTCAATTATTTAAAAAACACAGGGTTTTTCCATTTCCTGAAAATTAAGGTTTTTAGACATAGAAGGTTTGAACCCGACAGCGACGATATAGAACCTTTAAGCTTTATTTTACCAGATAAACCTCATTAAGATCCAAAATCTCTTTTGCAAGAGTGTCCTGGCCAAGACAAGCAGCAACATACTGTTTAAGAAAAACATGATAAATACAAGTAATACAGACAGACCACTTGCAGCATTAAGAATGACGAATGACAAAAATAAATAAAAGGAAATAAAAAGATGTACAACTTTAAAAGGAGGCGTCTCTCTGTTATAAGGTAGTCACGCCCCCTCATAACTCTGTTCACAGTAGAATAATGGATGAAGCTACAGCTAATCTGAATTAGACTCCTCCTGTTTTCCTCTGTCAGATTATTGCTTTCAGCAGTAGCAGCTCATGCTATCAGACCTCAGCTCAGACTACAGTGAACTGTAATTGTTAACGCTGGTCTGAGGTAGGGATGCCCCCTGAAACCTGGTTCTGAACTGGATCCAGTATTAAACAGTTAAAACCTGAGATATTTTTAAGGTCAGTTCTTTGATCGGTACTTGAAGAAAACAAGGAGTGAGATTATTGGATGGTAAAATCTGGTTTTGGGTTCTGCTTGTTTCCAGGGAGATATTATTGAGTTCATATTGTGACACTGTTGTAAACATTGTTGTTGCTGCTCAACGAACTGTATTTTTAAATATAAAATATAAATACATTATAATCCTGTTCTGGATATATGATATTATTTAAATAATCATTTAAAAGTAGTAAAGATTCTTTTGTAATGAAAAAGAACTGATAAGGAGTATTGATGAGAGTAGTATTATCAATAGAATCCTAATGAAACTGATCACTAGTCTGAAGTCAGTACATCTGATCATCATGTTGACACTGAGCTGACAGAGAGCAGCAAACTGGTCTGTTTACACTGTTAATGTGAATGATTAAATACCATATACATACAGTATATTGTAACTCAAAACTACTACTACTCCTGCTTTCTCTTGTAGTGTGAATATCCTTAAAGCTGCAGATTGTCTCAGTTTGAAGCAATGAGCCTCCAGGAACAAGCTAACTTCTCTACCCTTTAGGATGCCGTCGTCCTGGATAAGTTTACAATTCAGTCCAATGGAAACCAGCGACCATCACTGTGACAGAGGAAGGAAAATATTACTGTCATAGATGATGTCACTGATGGACTTACCTGAGCAGGTGAGCTCCACGATGGAGGAAGAGGAATCTGATGATGCACATTCCCTCAGTGCAGATCCAGAATGAACGCAGTAAAAACTGATCCTCCATACAGATCTGTATGAGGATTCATCTCTGATTCTTGTTGAAACAGCAGAGCCACAGTCCAGATCTCTGCAGACTACTGCTGCTGCCTTCAGGGCCCAGTCATAGTCAGTCACTGGTCTCCACTCTCCCTGTTTCATCTCCAGTGTACCTGCACAGCGACTGGCTCCTCCCACCAACCTGACAGGCTCTGAACAGAAACAAGAGAGTCATCAGTAAAAGAATAAAGTGAGTTTCATTAGAACAGAAATGAAGCCAAATCAAAGCTGCAGCTTCTCTTCTACCTGAGCAGGTGAGTCCAACAGCTTTGCCAGGTGAGCAGGTGCTTCTAGCTGAGTCTGATCTTCCACAGTCCAGGAGAGCAGACTCATGGCCTCCACACTGGAACTCTTTGGTCCACATCGGAGCCTCCACTTCTCCATAGAGCGCCCCCTGGAGGACTGAAGGAGCCCCACAGCCAAGCTCCCTACAGACCACCTCTGCATCCTGCTGGTCAAAGTCAGCTTCACACACTGAGGACCACGACTGCTCAGACTTCACCTCCAGTCTGCCTGAACACAGATTATTCCCATTCACCAGCCTGACAGAGTCTGGAGAGAGAGAACCATCATTAGTTTGGGGAATATTTACCTGCAACATTCATATCAATAAAACTTTTTCTGAATTTGAAAGTAAGAACAGATTAGAGAGTGAGAGAGTGATTTGCACTTCAGGGCCACCATACAATCTGCATCGTCCAACATGCAAAAATAATTAACCACCCCAACCTGACCCGCAAACCGCCAACTTTTTTTACCAACCGTGTTCACTAAACACCGGTAGGCTCAGTGAGCTGTTGTTGGGGAGCAATGAGCTGCGGTTTTGATGTGAAACGTGTGCTTATTACGACCTTTGGACTACCTACAGAAAAAAACAAAAGGGGTAAGTTGTGTTCTGCCGTCGCTCTGGAGCTTGTTTTCTGCTCCTTTGTTGAGGTAATAATGTTTTAGCTGTGTGTGCTCAGGAGTAGACAACTAGTCACTGCATGGTGTTTTATTGTGAAATGTGTAGTGGTTGATGGAGGCAGCTAGTTGCTTCATTAGCTGGAGAGCTGATATCTGTAAGGTGTTTCTAGTCGGATAACGCGGTTTTTGTTGTGTTGTTATGTTGGTCATTTGTTAACGTTAGTGGGAGAGAGGCAAGGCACTCAGGAGCGCACAAAAACATCACTTCTGTTAGATTTTTGTGGAAAATCTGGCACGGGTCCGTCACGTAGAAATCAGTCCACAGGATGTTACAGACAACTGAGAAACTCAGGGAAGGTCTAATTTTTTACATCACATTACTACCAGTTCACTCACTGGCAATAAATAAACATTAATACATGTAAATTGCTTCACAATCCTACATATCGTCGCTGTCGAGCGGAAACCTCGTATCTAGACATTTCGTCATTTTTATTTTTTTTCATAAATCACTGCTATTGGTCACCCTTTACGTCTGTCTGTGGGCTTTACAAATATTTTCCCCATTAAAAAATATTAAAAAGAGCTTGTGACTGAATCTTGTTACTCCATTGGATCCTCAGACTGTCGCCAAAACCTCATAGCTCCACGCCGCCTCCATCTTGAAACAAGTGCCGCACACAGAAGAGCGGAAGAGTGAAGAGGTGATTTTGTCGTACTTCGTTTGAGGTAAATAGTTCAATAAAATGTTTTCAAATTAGCCCTAGGTTGTTGTAAACTCAGTTAAAACTATGCAGTGTACCTGTTTATTAAATTTAGCTATTAACACTTATTAGAAAACTCAGTTAAAACTCTGTTCACTATTGAAACAGCGATGATAAATGAAGAAAGTTAGCCGCTAGCTTGCTGAGTCTAGATAGCAAGCTAATATTATTGATCAATCGCTACTTAAGATTGTCATCAGCAGATGTAACGTTATGTAACATCAGTGTTGTATAGCACAGATTACAGATGTGTCGTCTAGTTTGCTAGATAACAAACTTCTTACATCAACATGATGCTAATATAACCTGTTGAGGCAACTTAAGCTGATATGACTGTGTTTTTTTGTTTGTTTGATTTTTTATTTTTACAGCAGCAATGTCTGTGTCCCTGGAGGAAATGTGTGCAATGGTCAATGTGTCATATGAGGAGGCGAGCAAGCTACGGCCAGTTATAGACACAGATACAGACAGCGACAGCACAGATGGAGAGAGTGACAGAGCAGAAGACCCAGAAGTAGGGAGAGGTGATGCCAGCTCAGATAGAGGATGAGGAGACACAACTGGAGAGTGTAGAGAGAGAGGAATTTGAAGTGGACACAGGTAGCGTGAATAAGGTGATAATGATTGATGAGTTGTATAGGAATTGATATTACAAAGTATAAGAGTTATAATGAGTGTTGAGTGGATAGATGAGCACATTTCACAGCAGTAGTTACAATGGATAACAGACACACACACTAATATTATTTTGTTGTTGTACTTTTTGGGGCTGAGGATGACACAGTTGGAGGAAGAAAGCACAGAATGAAAGTAATTGGACGAGGTGTGTGCAGAAAAAGAGAAGAATGATGGGACAGTCCTACATTGGGAGGATCAAGGATGAAGAGATTACCAAGGAGCCCCGACTTATGAGACCAAGATGCCGGTCAGCTGCATGTGTGAAGTCCTCCAAGCATCACTACAGTAAAATTGGAGAGGCAGACAGGGAGAAGATCTTTAAAAGCTTTTGGGGGAACATGAACTGGGAGGAGAAACGAATGTATGTGCGTCGTTTGGTAGACGTCACCCCAGTACAGAGGAGAAGAGGTCTGAAAATTCAAGAAGGTCATCTACTCTTGTTTTCTTTTTGAAAGTTGATGGGCAAAGAAAGAGGGTGTGCAGGAGTTTGTTTTTGTCAACGCTTGCGATAGGAGAATGTTCTGCTCTTTACTGGGTGCAAGACACAGAACGTACACAGAAGCATGTAGCAACATGCCACAGAGGTGAGGCTCATGACTTCATGAGGAGTTTTCTTCAGGATCTCCTGAAGGTGCCCTCCCACTACTGTAGGTCATCAACATCGAAACAGTAGCTGGAGCCAGTCTGTCACATCTGCAGACGCACCTGCAGTCACACCTGCAGACACACCTGCAGACACACCTGCAGACGCACCTGCAGTCGCACCTGCAGACACACCTGCAGTCGCACCTGCAGACACAACTGCAGAAGCACCTGCAGTCACACCTGCAGACACACCTGCAGACACACCTGCAGATGTAACATCTGACATAGACTTTATTACTAATTATAATTATTTTGACATTCAGAGTGATTATCCATGTGAATTGATTCATCTGTATCAATAGTGTGTTTGTGTAATCTGTAATATAGTGAGTTTTTGATCCTGGTCAAGGTTAGACTGTTGGCCCTGTAATTTGTTATTTAATGGTTATTAAGTTTCGTCACAGAAATAATTTATTAGTATTGTAAGTCTCCTTTGATTATCATTTTATTTATGTTTAAGTAGTTTTACTGAGACCGGGCTTGTATCCCCCAGATCCCGAAGTGCTTGTTAGCAATAAACAGACATCATTGAATCTGAGTGTCTGGGTGTCTTTGTTGGAGTCAACTGATGTCACTAACTGTCAGCCGTTAATCCACCATCATCATCACAAAACAACGCAGAGACTGTAGGCTGTCACTATTATCAGCGATATAAAGGAAACTTAACGGGGGCATTATAAACTGTGAGGCTAATATAGTCCCCCGCTGCACAGACACACCTGCAGACGCACCTGCAGTCACACCTGCAGACGCACCTGCAGACGCAGCTGCAGACGCACCTGCAGTCACACCTGCAGAAACACCTGCAGTCACACCTGCAGACACACCTGCAGTCACACCTGCAGAAACACCTGCAGACACACCTGCAATCACACCTGCAGTCACACCTGCAGACACACCTGCAGACACACCTGCAGTCACACCTGCAGTCACACCTGCAGAAACACCTGCAGTCACACCTGCAATCACACCTGCAGTCACACCTGCAGACACACCTGCAGTCACACCTGCAGAAACACCTGCAGACACACCTGCAGTCACACCTGCAGTCACACCTACAGACACACCTGCAGTCACACCTGCAGTCACACTACTCTACACAGAGAGCCAGAAGATCAAGGAGATGAAATACAAACACCTCCAAGACCTCATGGAAGTCACACCCAAAGACTTCCACAGCTTTAATGACAACCTGAAACACTTGGAAACACAATACACACACACTCAGTCACTCACATACAGTTATCTACACACACAAACACACAAAGCGATACACTGTTAATAAATTGTTGATGATTGTTGGTTTTTGACACATCGTTGTGGATAAATGGATAGATACATTGTTGTAGGAAGTTGTAGATAAACTGTTAATGTTCATTGTGTGTTTGTTATTGTTAGTGCAGCATCACTTCATTTGATGATGGACTACCTGAATGTTTATATCTATTTAGCATGAATTGATGTATTCATTTATTTACTGTCATTACTGTCATAGATGATGTCACTGATGGACTTACCTGAGCAGGTGAGCTCCATGATGGAGGAAGAGGAATCTGATGATGCACATTCCCTCAATGCAGATCCAGACTGAACACAGTAAGAACTGATCCCCCATACAGATCTGTATGAGGATTCATCTCTGCTTCCTATTGAAACAGCAGAGCCACAGTCCAGATCTCTGCAGGCTGCAGCTGCTTCCTTCAGGGCCCAGTCAGAGTATTTCACTGGTCTCCACTCTCCCCGTTTCACCTCCAGTGTACCTGCACAGCGACTGGCTCCTCCCACCAACCTGACGCTTTGTGGCTCTGAACAGAAACAAGAGAGTCATCAGTAAAAGAATAAAGTGAGTTTCATTAGAACAGAAATGAAGCCAAATCAAAGCTGCAGCTCCTCTTCTACCTGAGCAGGTGAGTCCAACAGCTTTGCCAGGTGAGCAGGTGCTTCTAGCTGAGTCTGATCTTCCACAGTCCAGGAGAGCAGACTCATGGCCTCCACACTGGAACTCTTTGGTCCACATCGGAGCCTCCACTTCTCCATAGAGCGCCCCCTGGAGGACTGAAGGAGCCCCACAGCCGAGCTCCCTACAGACCACCTCTGCATCCTGCTGGTCAAAGTCAGCTTCACACACTGAGGACCACGACTGCTCAGACTTCACCTCCAGTCTGCCTGAACACAGATTATTCCCATTCACCAGCCTGACAGAGTCTGGAGAGAGAGAACCATCATTAGTTTGGGGAATATTTACCTGCAACATTCATATCAATAAAACTTTTTCTGAATTTGAAAGTAAGAACAGATAAGAGAGTGAGAGAGTGATTTGCACTTCAGGGCCACCGTACAATCTGCATCGTCCAACATGCAAAAATAATTAACCACCCCAACCTGACCCGCAAACCGCCAACTTTTTTTACCAACCGTGTTCACTAAACACCGGTAGGCTCAGTGAGCTGTTGTTGGGGAGCAATGAGCTGCGGTTTTGATGTGAAACGTGTGCTTATTACGACCTTTGGACTACCTACAGAAAAAAACAAAAGGGGTAAGTTGTGTTCTGCCGTCGCTCTGGAGCTTGTTTTCTGCTCCTTTGTGGAGGTAATAATGTTTTAGCTGTGTGTGCTCAGGAGTGGGCGACTAGTCATTGCGGGGTGTTTTATTGTGAAATGTGTAGTGGTTGATGGAGGCAGCTAGTTGCTTCATTAGCTGGAGAGCTGATATCTGTAAGGTGTTTCTAGTCGGATAACACGGTTTTTGTTGTGTTGTTATGCTGGTCATTTGTTAACGTTAGTGGGAGAGAGGCAAGGCACTCAGCAGCGCACAAAAACATCACTTCTGTTAGATTTTTGTGGAAAATTTGGCCCGGGTCCTTCACGTAGAAATCAGTCCACAGGATGTTACAGACAACCGAGAAACTCAGGGAAGGTCTAATTTTTTACATCACATTACTACCAGTTGACTCACTGGCAATAAATAAACATTAATACATGTAAATTGCTTCACAATCCTACATATCGTCGCTGTCGAGCGGAAACCTCGTATCTAGACATTTCGTCATTTTTATTTTTTTTCATAAATCACTGCTATTGGTCACCCTTTACGTCTGTCTGTGGGCTTTACAAATATTTTCCCCATTAAAAAATATTAAAAAGAGCTTGTGACTGAATCTTGTTACTCCATTGGATCCTCAGACTGTCGCCAAAACCTCATAGCTCCACGCCGCCTCCATCTTGAAACAAGTGCCGCACACAGAAGAGCGGAAGAGTGAAGAGGTGATTTTGTTGTACTTCGTTTGAGGTAAATAGTTCAATAAAATGTTTTCAAATTAGCCCTAGGTTGTTGTAAACTCAGTTAAAACTATGCAGTGTACCTGTTTATTAAATTTAGCTATTAACACTTATTAGAAAACTCAGTTAAAACTCTGTCCACTATTGAAACAGCGATGATAAATGAAGAAAGTTAGCTGCTAGCTTGCTGAGTCTAGATAGCAAGCTAATATTATCGATCAATCGCTACTTAAGATTGTCATCAGCAGATGTAACGTTATGTAACATCAGTGTTGTATAGCACAGATTACAGATGTGTCGTCTAGTTTGCTAGATAACAAACTTCTTACATCAACATGATGCTAATATAACCTGTTGAGGCAACTTAAGCTGATATGACTGTGTTTTTTTGTTTGTTTGATTTTTTATTTTTACAGCAGCAATGTCTGTGTCCCTGGAGGAAATGTGTGCAATGGTCAATGTGTCATATGAGGAGGCGAGCAAGCTACGGCCAGTTATAGACACAGATACAGACAGTGACAGCACAGATGGAGAGAGTGACAGAGCAGAAGACCCAGAAGTAGGGAGAGGTGATGCCAGCTCAGATAGAGGATGAGGAGACACAACTGGAGAGTGTAGAGAGAGAGGAATTTGAAGTGGACACAGGTAGCGTGAATAAGGTGATAATGATTGATGAGTTGTATAGGAATTGATATTACAAAGTATAAGAGTTATAATGAGTGTTGAGTGGATAGATGAGCACATTTCACAGCAGTAGTTACAATGGATAACAGACACACACACTAATATTATTTTGTTGTTGTACTTTTTGGGGCTGAGGATGACACAGATGGAGGAAGAAAGCACAGAATGAAAGTAATTGGACGAGGTGTGTGCAGAAAAAGAGAAGAATGATGGGACAGTCCTACATTGGGAGGATCAAGGATGAAGAGATTACCAAGGAGCCCCGACTTATGAGACCAAGATGCCGGTCAGCTGCATGTGTGAAGTCCTCCAAGCATCACTACAGTAAAATTGGAGAGGCAGACAGGGAGAAGATCTTTAAAAGCTTTTGGGAGAACATGAACTGGGAAGAGAAACGAATGTATGTGCGTCGTTTGGTAGGCGTCACCCCAGTACAGAGGAGAAGAAGTCTGAAAATTCAAGAAGGTCATCTACTCTTGTTTTCTTTTTGAAAGTTGATGGGCAGAGAAAGAGGGTGTGCAGGAGTTTGTTTTTGTCAACGCTTGCAATAGGAGACTGTTCTGCTCTTCACTGGGTGCAAGACACAGAACGTACACAGAAGCATGCAGCAACATGCCACAGAGGTGAGGCTCATGACTTCATGAGGAGTTTTCTTCAGGATCTCCTGAAGGTGTCCTCCCACTACTGTAGGTCATCAACATCGAAACAGTAGCTGGAGCCAGTCTTTCAGTCTATGGTTGACCTGCATAAAGTGTACCAGCCTGCTGCTGAGGAGAAGAGGCTGAGACCATTATCTAGGCAGGTGTTCACAGAAGGATTTAAGCAGCAGAACCTGGGTCTTAACCATCCAAAGAAGGACCAGTGCAACACCTGCTGCTCCTTCAAGGCTGGAAACTTGTGAATGAGTGGCAGGATCATTTTCTTAGAAAGGAAGAGGCCTGTGTTGAAAAAGAGCAGGAAAAAACCATGCTAATGAAAAGACTATGGTCCTCCTCCTCTGCCCCAGATTGAACGCGTCAGCTCTGTACTGCAAGACAAACCTCGCCGTCCACAACTTCACAATTTGTGACATGTCTACACACAACGCCACTATGTCTGGCATGAAGGTGAGGGAGCTCCGTCTGCCAGTGAGTTTGCATCCAGTGTCACCGATTTCCTCTCTGAGCATAAGGAGCATGAGGAGTACATTTTGTGGAGTGATGGTTGTGGGTACCAAAACCGCAATTCTGTGCTCAGCAATACTCTTCTGAGGTTTCCCACAGAGATGAAGAAGGTAGTCACCCAGAAGTTCCTGGAGAAAGGGCACTCACAGATGGAGTGTGACTCAGTGCACAGTGTCATTGAGAGGCGTCTGAGAAACCAGGACATCTATGTCCCGGCTGAATATGTTGCCCTGATGAAGGGAGCGCGGTCCAAGCCCAGCCCATATCAAGTCAGATATGCGGACCATAACTTCTTTCAAGATTTCACCAAACGGAGGCTCTGCAAGTCCATCCGCCCAGGGATCAAACCCGGTGACCTCACTGTCCATGATGTCTAAGCCATCAGGTAACTATCAAACCAAAACCACGTCTCTCTCACCAGTCCAGGTCAAAAGTCATGATATTACACGTTCACTCGCTGTTAAATCTGTTATGTGATATTATACTTTGTATTGTGTATAAAGTGATAATGCTGTGTAAACAGTTGTGTTCAAACTCTGTCACTTTTTCTTTTTGTATGTTATTATGCACAACATCAGTGAGACGACGGACATCAAAATCCAGCACTCGTATTACTGGACTCCATTTCCAAAGCAGCACCTGCCGACACACCTGCAGACACACCTGCAGTCGCACCTGCAGACACACCTGCAGTCGCACCTGCAGTCACACCTGCAGTCGCACCTGCAGTCACACCTGCAGTCACACCTGCCGACACACCTGCAGTCGCACCTGCAGACACACCTGCAGTCGCACCTGCAGTCACACCTGCAGTCACACCCGCAATTGCACCCGCAGACGCACCCGCAGACGCACCTGCAGTCGCACCCGCAGACGCACCTGCAGTCACACCTACAGACACACCTGCAGTCGCACCTGCAGACACACCTGCAGTCGCACCTGCAGTCACACCTGCAGTCACACCTGCAATCGCACCCGCAGACGCACCCCCAGACGCACCCGCAGACGCACCCCCAGACGCACCCCCAGACGCACCCGCAGACATACCCGCAGACATACCCGCAGTCGCACCCGCAGACGAACCCGCAGTCGCACCCGCAGACGCACCCGCAGACGCACCCGCAGACGCACCCGCAGTCACACCCGCAGACACACCCGCAGAGACAGTTGCAGTCACACCTGCAGACACACCTGCACCCGCAGTCGCACCCGCAGTCGCACCCGCAGACGCACCCGCAGTCGCACCCGCAGTCGCACCCACAGACGCACCCGCAGACGAACCCGCAGACGCACCCGCAGAGACAGTTGCAGTCACACCTGCAGTCACACCTGCAGACACACCTGCAGAGACACTTGCAGTCACCCCTGCAGTCACACCTGCAGTCACCCCTGCAGACGCACCTGCAGTCACACCTGCAGTCACACCTGCAGTCTCACTACTCTACACAGAGAGCCAGAAGATCAAGGAGATGAAATACAAACACCTCCAAGACCTCATGGAAGTCACACCCAAAGACTTCCACAGCTTTAATGACAACCTGAAACACTTGGAAACACAATACACACACACTCAGTCACTCACATACAGTTATCTACACACACAAACACACAAAGCAATACACTGTTAATAAATTGTTGATTAATTTTGGTTTTTCACACATCATTGTGGATAAATGAATAGATACATTGTTGTAGGAAGTTGTAGATAAACTGTTAATGTTCATTGTGTGTTTGTTATTGTTAGTGCAGCATCACTTCATCTGATGATGGACTACCTGAATGTTTATATCTATTTAACATGTATTGATGTATTTATTTATTTACTGTCACTTATTTATTTCTTTATTGTTGGTGTGTCATTGTTATATTAAACTCATATTTTCAACAAATATGCATGTAATCAATTGTCTAACAAGGCTGCACTACATACCTGTGAGTATTGTATTAGAAAATATTTTAACTAGTATTATTCACAATAGTCTTGCATTCAGTTAGCCCTGTTGCTGTTTTGTACAACCTGCCGTAACTTCATTCAACTGCAGAAGAATACACAGCATTAGTAGAAAGTCTCTGGTTGTTTGCAATGCAAAAGCTGCAATGCACGGCTGTATAAAGAACTGGCTGAGGAAGTACAGTGTGTTCTTGATGCAACAAACACCAAGTCTGTAAAGGTTAATGTTTTATGTATTTGAGGCTTGAGACGTGGGAGCAGAGAAGAACGCAGGCAAACCACGGCGGGTTGGAGTGCAGTTTAGTCCAGCATTTGCTGTCTAGTCATAGCCAATACTGTCCTCAATAGCCTGTTCATAGCACTTCATCTTTTACAACTAGACATTTTGGCCAATTGTATTCTATAACAGGAAAAACTAAGCGCACACATAGCTATAATAAACTTTGTAACCAGTAAGTTGATGATATGACGTGGCCGTTCTAATCAATGACGGACAAAACACGCATCTCGACATTCACTGGTCCAAAACCTGGTAACTCCATTTGAGCTTGATTTTGGTAAAATATGAATAATATAATGACACATTTCAGTATCTGACCATATATAAAGACACAGTATCAACTGTGAGGATGCAGTGTTCAATTATTTAAAAAACACAGGGTTTTTCATTTCCTGAAAATTAACGTTTTTAGACATAGAAGGTTTGAACCCGACAGCGACGATATAGAACCTTTAAGCTTTATTTTACCAGATAAACCTCATTAAGATCCAAAATCTCTTTTGCAAGAGTGTCCTGGCCAAGACAAGCAGCAACATACTGTTTAAGAAAAACATGATAAAAACAAGTAATACAGACAGACCACTTGTAGCATTAAGAATGACGAATGACAAAAATAAATAAAAGGAAATAAAAAGATGTACAACTTTAAAAGGAGGCGTCTCTCTGTTATAAGGTAGTCACTCCCCCTCATAACTCTGTTCACAGGAGAATAATGGATGAAGCTACAGCTAATCTGAATTAGACTCCTCCTGTTTTCCTCTGTCAGATTATTGCTTTCAGCAGTAGCAGCTCATGCTATCAGACCTCAGCTCAGACTACAGTGAACTGTAATTGTTAACGCTGGTCTGAGGTAGGGATGCCCCCTGAAACCTGGTTCTGAACTGGATCCAGTATTAAACAGTTAAAACCTGAGATATTTTTAAGGTCAGTTCTTTGATCGGTACTTGAAGAAAACAAGGAGTGAGATTATTGGATGGTAAAATCTGGTTTTGGGTTCTGCTTGTTTCCAGGGAGATATTATTGAGTTCATATTGTGACACTGTTGTAAACATTGTTGTTGCTGCTCAACAAACTGTATTTTTAAATATAAAATATAAATACATCATAATCCTGTTCTGGATTTATGATATTATTTAAATAATCATTTAAAAGTAGTAAATATTCTTTTGTAATGAAAAAGAACTGATAAGGAGTATTGATGAGAGTAGTATTATCAATAGAATCCTAATGAAACTGATCACTAGTCTGAAGTCAGTACATCTGATCATCATGTTGACACTGAGCTGACAGAGAGCAGCAAACTGGTCTGTTTACACTGTTAATGTGAATGATTAAATATCATATACATACAGTATATTGTAACTCAAAACTACTACTACTCCTGCTTTCTCTTGTAGTGTGAATATCCTTAAAGCTGCAGATTGTCTCAGTTTGAAGCAATGAGCCTCCAGGAACAAGCTAACTTCTCTACCCTTTAGGATGCCGTCGTCCTGGATAAGTTTACAATTCAGTCCAATGGAAACCACTGACTATCACTGTGACAGAGGAAGGAAAATATTACTGTCATAGATGATGTCACTGATGGACCTACCTGAGCAGGTGAGCTCCACGATGGAGGAAGAAGAATCTGATGATGCACATTCCCTCAGTCTAGATCCAGACTGAACACAGGAAGAAGTGATCCTACATACAGATCTGTATGAGGCTTCATCTCTGATTCCTATTGAAACAGCAGAGCCACAGTCCAGAACTCTGCAGACTACTGCTGCTTCCTTCAGAGTCCAGGCAGAGTCCCTCATGACCCAGTCATAGTCAGTCACTGGTCTCCACTCTCCCTGTTTCATCTCCAGTGTACCTGCACAGCGACTGGCTCCTCCCACCAACCTGACAGGCTCTGAACAGAAACAAGAGAGTCATCAGTAAAAGAATAAAGTGAGTTTCATTAGAACAGAAATGAAGCCAAATCAAAGCTGCAGCTCCTCTTCTACCTGAGCAGGTGAGTCCAACAGCTTTGCCAGGTGAGCAGGTGCTTCTAGCTGAGTCTGATCTTCCACAGTCCAGGAGAGCAGACTCATGGCCTCCACACTGGAACTCTTTGGTCCACATTGGAGCCTCCACTTCTCCATAGAGCGCCCCCTGGAGGACTGAAGGAGCCCCACAGCCGAGCTCCCTACAGACCACCTCTGCATCCTGCTGGTCAAAGTCAGCTTCACACACTGAGGACCACGACTGCTCAGACTTCACCTCCAGTCTGCCTGAACACAGATTATTCCCATTCACCAGCCTGACAGAGTCTGGAGAGAGAGAACCATCATTAGTTTGGGGAATATTTACCTGCAACATTCATATCAATAAAACTTTTTCTGAATTTGAAAGTAAGAACAGATAAGAGAGTGAGAGAGTGATTTGCACTTCAGGGCCACCGTACAATCTGCATCGTCCAACATGCAAAAATAATTAACCACCCCAACCTGACCCGCAAACCGCCAACTTTTTTTACCAACCGTGTTCACTAAACACCGGTAGGCTCAGTGAGCTGTTGTTGGGGAGCAATGAGCTGCGGTTTTGATGTGAAACGTGTGCTTATTACGACCTTTGGACTACCGACAGAAAAAAACAAAAGGGGTAAGTTGTGTTCTGCCGTCGCTCTGGAGCTTGTTTTCTGCTCCTTTGTTGAGGTAATAATGTTTTAGCTGTGTGCGCTCAGGAGTGGACGACTAGTCATTGCGGGGTGTTTTATTGTGAAATGTGTAGTGGTTGATGGAGGCAGCTAGTTGCTTCATTAGCTGGAGAGCTGATATCTGTAAAATGTTTCTAGTCGGATAACGCGGTTTTTGTTGTGTTGTTATGCTGGTCATTTGTTAACGTTAGTGGGAGAGAGGCAAGGCACTCAGGAGCGCACAAAAACATCACTTCTGTTAGATTTTTGTGGAAAATCTGGCACGGGTCCGTCACGTAAAAATCAGTCCACAGGATGTTACAGACAACTGAGAAACTCAGGGAAGGTCTAATTTTTTACATCACATTACTACCAGTTCACTCACTGGCAATAAATAAACATTAATACATGTAAATTGCTTCACAATCCTACATATCGTCGCTGTCGGGCGGAAACCTCGTATCTAGACATTCCGTCATTTTTATTTTTTTTCATAAATCACTGCTATTGGTCACCCTTTACGTCTGTCTGTGGGCTTTACAAATATTTTCCCAATGAAAAATATTAAAAAGAGCTTGTGACTGAATCTTGTTACTCCATTGGATCCTCAGACTGTCACCAAAACCTCATAGCTCCACGCCGCCTCCATCTTGAAACAAGTGCCGCACACAGAAGAGCGGAAGAGTGAAGAGGTGATTTTGTCGTACTTCGTTTGAGGTAAATAGTTCAATAAAATGTTTTCAAATTAGCCCTAGGTTGTTGTAAACTCAGTTAAAACTATGCAGTGTACCTGTTTATTAAATTTAGCTATTAACACTTATTAGAAAACTCAGTTAAAACTCTGTCCACTGTTGAAACAGCGATGATAAATGAAGAAAGTTAGCCGCTAGCTTGCTGAGTCTAGATAGCAAGCTAATATTATTGATCAATCGCTACTTAAGATTGTCATCAGCAGATGTAACGTTATGTAACATCAGTGTTGTATAGCACAGATTACAGATGTGTCGTCTAGTTTGCTAGATAACAAACTTCTTACATCAACATGATGCTAATATAACCTGTTGAGGCAACTTAAGCTGATATGACTGTGTTTTTTTGTTTGTTTGATTTTTTATTTTTACAGTAGCAATGTCTGTGTCCCTGGAGGAAATGTGTGCAATGGTCAATGTGTCATATGAGGAGGCGAGCAAGCTACGGCCAGTTATAGACACAGATACAGACAGTGACAGCACAGATGGAGAGAGTGACAGAGCAGAAGACCCAGAAGTAGGGAGAGGTGATGCCAGCTCAGATAGAGGATGAGGAGACACAACTGGAGAGTGTAGAGAGAGAGGAATTTGAAGTGGACACAGGTAGCGTGAATAAGGTGATAATGATTGATGAGTTGTATAGGAATTGATATTACAAAATATAAGAGTTATAATGAGTGTTGAGTGGATAGATGAGCACATTTCACAGCAGTAGTTACAATGGATAACAGACACACACACTAATATTATTTTGTTGTTGTACTTTTTGGGGCTGAGGATGACACAGATGGAGGAAGAAAGCACAGAATGAAAGTAATTGGATGAGGTGTGTGCAGAAAAAGAGAAGAATGATGGGACAGCCCTACATTGGGAGGATCAAGGATGAAGAGATTACCAAGGAGCCCCGACTTATGAGACCAAGATGCCGGTCAGCTGCATGTGTGAAGTCCTCCAAGCATCACTACAGTAAAATTGGAGAGGCAGACAGGGAGAAGATCTTTAAAAGCTTTTGGGAGAACATGAACTGGGAAGAGAAACAAATGTATGTGTGTTGTTTGGTAGGCGTCACCCCAGTACAGAGGAGAAGAGGTCTGAAAATTCAAGAAGGTCATCTACTCTTGTTTTCTTTTTGAAAGTTGATGGGCAGAGAAAGAGGGTGTGCAGGAGTTTGTTTTTGTCAACGCTTGCAATAGGAGAATGTTCTGCTCTTCACTGGGTGCAAGACACAGAACGTACACAGAAGCATGCAGCAACATGCCACAGAGGTGAGGCTCATGACTTCATGAGGAGTTTTCTTCAGGATCTCCTGAAGGTGTCCTCCCACTACTGTAGGTCATCAACATCGAAACAGTAGCTGGAGCCAGTCTTTCAGTCTATGGTTGACCTGCATAAAGTGTACCAGCCTGCTGCTGAGGAGAAGAGGCTGAGACCATTATCTAGGCAGGTGTTCACAGAAGGATTTAAGCAGCAGAACCTGGGTCTTAACCATCCAAAGAAGGACCAGTGCAACACCTGCTGCTCCTTCAAGGCTGGAAACTTGCAACAGAATGAGTGGCAGGATCATTTTCTTAGAAAGGAAGAGGCCCGTGTTGAAAAAGAGCAGGAAAAAAATCATGCTAATGAAAAGACTATGGTCCTCCTCCTCTGCCCCAGATTGAACGCGTCAGCTCTGTACTGCAAGACAAACCTCGCCGTCCACAACTTCACAATTTGTGACATGTCTACACACAACGCCACTATGTCTGGCATGAAGGTGAGGGAGCTCCGTCTGCCAGTGAGTTTGCATCCAGAGTCACCGATTTCCTCTCTGAGCATAAGGAGCATGAGGAGTACATTTTGTGGAGTGATGGTTGTGGGTATCAAAACCGCAATTCTGTGCTCAGCAATACTCTTCTGAGGTTTTCCAGAGAGATGAAGAAGGTAGTCACCCAGAAGTTCCTGGAGAAAGGGCACTCACAGATGGAGTGTGACTCAGTGCACAGTGTCATTGAGAGGCGTCTGAGAAACCAGGACATCTATGTCCCGGCTGAATATGTTGCCCTGATGAAGAGAGCGCGGTCCAAGCCCAGCCCGTATCAAGTCAGATATGTGGACCATAACTTCTTTCAAGATTTCACCAAACGGAGGCTCTGCAAGTCCATCCGCCCAAGGATCAAACCCGGTGACCTCACTGTCCATGATGTCTAAGCCATCAGGTAACTATCAAACCAAAACCACGTCTCTCTCACCAGTCCAGGTCAAAAGTCATGATATTACACGTTCACTCGCTGTTAAATCTGTTATGTGATATTATACTTTGTATTGTATATAAAGTGATAATGCTGTGTAAACAGTTGTGTTCAAACTCTGTCACTTTTTCTTTTTGTATGTTATTATGCACAACATCAGTGGGACGACGGACATCAAAATCCAACACTCGTATTACTGGGCTCCATTTCCAAAGCAGCACCTGCAGACGCACCTGCAGACACACCTGCAGACGCACCTGCAGAAACACCTGCAGACACACCTGCAGTCACACCTGCAGACGCACCTGCAGAAACACCTGCAATCACACCTGCAGTCACACCTGCAGACACACCTGCAGACACACCTGCAGTCACACCTGCAGTCACACTACTCTACACAGAGAGCCAGAAGATCAAGGAGATGAAATACAAACACCTCCAAGACCTCATGGAAGTCACACCCAAAGACTTCCACAGCTTTAATGACAACCTGAAACACTTGGAAACACAATACACACACACTCAGTCACTCACATACAGTTATCTACACACACAAACACACAAAGCAATACACTGTTAATAAATTGTTGATTAATTTTGGTTTTTCACACATCATTGTGGATAAATGGATAGATACATTGTTGTAGGAAGTTGTAGATAAACTGTTAATGTTCATTGTGTGTTTGTTATTGTTAGTGCAGCATCACTTCATTTGATGATGGACTACCTGAATGTTTATATCTATTTAACATGAATTGATGTATTTATTTATTTACTGTCATTTATATATTTATTCATTGTTGGTGTGTCATTGTTATATTAAATGCACATTTTCAACAAATATGCATGTAATAAATTGTCTAACAAGGCTGCACTACATACCTGTGAGTATTGTATTAGAAAATATTTTAACTAATATTATTCACAATAGTCTTGCATTCAGTTAGCCCTGTTGCTGTTTTGTACAACCTGCCGTAACTTCATTCAACTGCAGAAGAATACACAGCATTAGTAGAAAGTCTCTGGTTGTTTGCAATGCAAAAGCTGCAATGCACGGCTGTATAAAGAACTGGCTGAGGAAGTACAGTGTGTTCTTGATGCAACAAACACCAAGTCTGTAAAGGTTAATGTTTGATGTATTTGAGGCTTGAGACGTGGGAGCGGAGAAGAACGCAGGCGAACCACGGCGGGTTGGAGTGCAGTTTAGTCCAGCATTTGCTGTCTAGTCATAGCCAATACTGTCCTCAATAGCCTGTTCATAGCACTTCATCTTTTACAACTAGACATTTTGGCCAATTGTATTCTATAACAGGAAAAACTAAGCGCACACATAGCTACAATAAACTTTGTAACCAGTAAGTTGATGATATGACGTGGCCGTTCTAATCAATGACGGACAAAACACGCATCTCGACATTCACTGGTCCAAAACCTGGTAACTCCATTTGAGCTTGATTTTGGTAAAATATGAATAATATAATGACACATTTCAGTATCTGACCATATATAAAGACACAGTATCAACTGTGAGGATGCAGTGTTCAATTATTTAAAAAACACAGGGTTTTTCATTTCCTGAAAATTAAGGATTTTAGACATAGAAGGTTTGAACCCGACAGCGACGATATAGAACCTTTAAGCTTTATTTTACCAGATAAACCTCATTAAGATCCAAAATCTCTTTTGCAAGAGTGTCCTGGCCAAGACAAGCAGCAACATACTTTTTAAGAAAAAAATGATAAAAACAAGTAATACAGACAGACCACTTGTAGCATTAAGAATGACGAATGACAAAAATAAATAAAAGGAAATAAAAAGATGTACAACTTTAAAAGGAGGCGTCTCTCTGTTATAAGGTAGTCACGCCCCCTCATAACTCTGTTCACAGTAGATAATGGATGAAGCTACAGCTAATCTGAATTAGACTCCTCCTGTTTTCCTCTGTCAGATTATTGCTTTCAGCAGTAGCAGCTCATGCTATCAGACCTCAGCTCAGACTACAGTGAACTGTAATTGTTAACACTGGTCTGAGGTAGGGATGCCCCCTGAAACCTGGTTCTGAATTGGATCCAGTTGTAACGGGTATAGGATGGACCCAATAGCAGCACAAATGACACTGGTATAAACTTAGTAGTCTTTATTTCACATGATGCCAAGGCAATATAAGCACGGTCGGAGAAACACAGTTCTAAGGAGTATGACTCCACTGGAAATTGAACCCCGATCTTCCACTCCCACAGCAGACAAAGACCAGGGAACAGGCAGGCAGAACTCAGAGTCAGGGACAGAAGGCTGGTGGGTTTACCGGGGCAGAGACGAGGAGCGATGGTCGAAGACAAGCTGATCAGAAACCAGGAAGGCAGTCCAGTGAAGAAAGCAAGACGACTTAGCATAGTAGTGTAGACAATCCTACAAGGAGGGAGTGGGCTGAGGCAGCCTATATACAGGCTTGATTGCAGATGATGAGCAGGTGGGAGCGCCAGGTGAAGGTGGTTGAACTAATGAGGGGTGTGGCAGAGCAGAGAGTGAGACTGAATGATTGGATAATTCCCACAGCAACAGGTGAGGGGGAGAGCAGACTCTGACACCAGTATTAAACAGTTAAAACCTGAGATATTTTTAAGGTCAGTTCTTTTATCGGTACTTGAAGAAAACAAGGAGTGAGATTATTGGACGGTAAAATCTGGTTTGGGTTCTGCTTGTTTCCAGGGAGATATTATTGAGTTCATATTATGACACTGTTGTAAACATTGTTGTTGCTGCTCAACAAACTGTATTTTTTAAATTTAAAATATAAATACATCATAATCTTGTTCTGGATCTCTGATATTATTTAAATAATCATTTAAAAGTAGTAAAGATTCTTTTGTGATGAAAAAGAACTGATAAGGAGTATTGATGAGAGTAGTATTATTGATTGAATCCTAATGAAACTGATCACTAGTCTGAAGTCAACACATCTGATCATCATGTTGACACTGAGCTGACAGAGAGCAGCAAACTGGTCTGTTTACACTGTTAATGTGAATGATTAAATATCATATACATACAGTATATTGTAACTCAAAACTACTACTACTCCTGCTTTCTCTTGTAGTGTGAATATCCTTAAAGCTGCAGATTGTCTCAGTTTGAAGCAATGAGCCTCCAGGAACAAGCTAACTTCTCTACCCTTTAGGATGCCGTCGTCCTGGATAAGTTTACAGTTCAGTCCAATGGAAACCACCAACTATCACTGTGAAAGAGGAAGAAAAATATTACTGTCATAGATGATGTCACTGATGGACTTACCTGAGCAGGTGAGCTCCACCATGGAGGAAGAGGAATCTGATGATGCACAGTCCCCCAGTGCAGATACAGACTGAACACAGTAAGATCTGATCCTCCATACAGATCTGACTGAGGGTTCATTTCTGATTTCTATTGAAACAGCAGAGCCACAGTCCAAAACTCTGCAGACTACTGCTGCTGCCTTCAGGGTCCAGTCAGAGTAACTCCTGAACCAGTCAGAGTAACTCACTGGTCTCCACTCTCCCTGTTTCACCTCCAGTGTACCTGCACAGCGACTGGCTCCTCCCACCAACCTGACAGGCTCTGAACAGAAACAAGAGAGTCATCAGTAAAAGAATAAAGTGAGTTTCATTCGAACAGAAATGAAGCCAAATCAAAGCTGCAGCTCCTGTTCTACTTGAGCAGGTGAGTCCGACAGCTTTGCCAGGTGAGCAGGTGCTTCTAGCTGAGTCTGATCTTCCACAGTCCAGGAGAGCAGACTCATGGCCTCCACACTGGAACTCTTTGGTCCACATCGGAGCCTCCACTTCTCCATAGAGCGCCCCCTGGAGGACTGAGGGAGCCCCACAGCCGAGCTCCCTACAGACCACCTCTGCATCCTGCTGGTCAAAGTCAGCTTCACACACTGAGGACCACGACTGCTCAGACTTCACCTCCAGTCTGCCTGAACACAGACTAGTCCCATTCACCAGCCTGACAGAGTCTGGAGAGATTTTATTTGATTTATTGAATGGGACAGTGTGCAGTTTTAAACTTTAAAGATGCACTGCACCGGAGTTAGCTCGAAGCTCATTTGCATCCATAGTCCCCCACAGTCAAAACATACAACAGCACAACAACAAACAGTACAAAGCAGAAAAAAAACAAAACACACTGAACACACCATACACAATACAAAGCTACACACAACAGCACATCACATACATCCACAATGTCAATTAGAAATTAATAATGTAAACTAGACTCAGTGGTCACACAGCTGATTCGGCTTTAGTTGATTTTTTAATTTGGCCTTGAATGTACTGATGGAACTACAGTTCTTCATATCATCAGAGTGGTGGTTTTCACAGAGAAAACTGACTGTCCAAATGCAGTGTGATGAAATGGTACAATCATGTATAGAGGATATTCTGGTGGATCTAATAGAACTTACTGAGCGAGTGTACTCAAAGTCACATAGTGGAGGAGGCCAAACCATCAAACATTTTATAAACTAGGCACAAATTTGAGAATAATCTAAAATTGTCAAAACTCAGTAAATTGTGTTTCTCCAGAACCCTACAGTGATGGAAATGCATTGGCTTTTTGTCCAGAGTTTTTAGAGTTTGTTTGTATAAGGACTCAAGAGGTTTTATGGCTGTTTCTCCAGCCTGCCCCCAACATGTGATGCAATAACACATCTGGGAAAGAATCATATCTGCGTTAATATCTTGGCTGCAAAGAGAGACAGTTTCTAATATGTCTAAAATTTGCTAAGTTGTACTTTATGGTTTTAACTGTTTTTTTTAAACACGTTTCTCAAAGTTCAAATTTGGATCCAGTGTCACACCAAGATATTTAAAATCAGTAACTTTGTCAATTTTTTCACCTTTCATGAGAATATCAGCATTATGAGGTTGTACCATAGTCTTAGAGAAAAACATACCCTTTGTCTTGTTTACATTTAGACTCAGACATGATTGATCAAGCCAATGTGTGATCCTTTCCAATGCAATTGTTAGCTTAGCAGCAGCTAAATCAGCTGTTTTTGCATGTGTGTACACAACGGTGTCATCTGCATACATTTGTAGTTCTACATCATGACACTGTTGAGGGGGATCATTAATATATAGGCTAAATAATAGGGGACCTAACACTGACCCTTGTGGAACACCCATTGTGCACTTCATGTTACTGGACAGTGTGTCACCAACTTTAACACATTGTCTCCTATTAGGAGAGAGTTTCGATATTAAAACATCATGATTGAGTGTGTCGAATGCTTTACGCAGATCTAAAAATACAGCACCAACTACTCCTCCTTTGTCAAGTCTTGATTTAATTTGCTCTATTAAGTGCAAGGTAGCAGTTTCAGTGGAATGATTTGCTATAAAGCCAAACTGCATACAATGTAGATCAAAATTGCTTGTATTAAGAAATGTTGTCAGTTGTTTAATGACAACTTTCTCAGCAACCTTTGAGAGTACTGGCAGTATACTTATTGGTCTGTAGTTACTGGCTTCAAGGCGGTCTCCAGATTTAAAAATAAGCTTGACAACGGCACATTTCCAGTCATCAGAAAAGGAGCTGTGTTTAAAAGACAAGTTAATTAAATGAGCAATGTGTTGAGTTAAAATATCTTTGTGTGATTTAACAAACATGATGTCATATTGGAAAGCATCTCTACTTTTGGAGCTTTTTAAGGAGCTGTTGATTTTGTTTACTTGTAACTCATTAGTTTCTAAAACCTGACCTGTAGCATCTATAGGAACAACATCCAGTTTCTTTTTTGTATTTTTTTTTCCTAACACATTTACAGACTCAAGAAAAAAATTATTAAAGACAGAAGCAACAGTAAGATGATCTTCAATTAACTTTCCCTGTACTTTGAGTTTAAAATGTCCTAAAAATTTTGGGTCCCTCTTTGTGAGATCATCAATGTTTTTCCAGATCAATTTACTGTTGCCTTTATCCTCATTCAAAATATTGAGATAAAAACAAGGTTTAGCTTCTCTCAGCTCTTGGATAACTTTGTTCCTTAAACCTTTATAAATCAGCATGTCGGTGTCTCTTCTAGTTTTAATTGCCTTCCTTAGTGCAGCATCTCTAGATTTTATTAGTTTCCACAAATTTCACTAATCCACGGTAAATTGTTTTTTTTTTTTTAGATTTTATCTGTATCCTCACATTAAATCTTTCCCTCACAGAGTTGATTCTCTGAGTAAAAGTATCACAGCCATAGTCCAGATTATCAGAGGACAGAACATCATCCCAGTTCAAGCTGTTAATTTCATTGGTAAATTCTTGCTTAGTTCTGGGTATGCATTGAAGGATCATTGTCTTAGTTGCTGTGGTCCTAAATTTACTTTTAGTCAGTTTTCTGGCACATAGGGTTAGGTTATGATCTGACAAGCCAGTGATTAAATTATAACTTTTAATTATTCTTTCTGGTTTGTTAGTAAATATCAGATCGATTTGTGTACTGGAGCATTTTGCAATCCTAGTTGGGCCTTATCTAGTTGGAATTTCTCTGTGATCATTTTTAGTTTTTTCCTTAGTTTTATCCTCTCAGTTCACATTAAAATCAGCCACAAGTAATAATTCTGTGTTGCACTCTTTCAAGACTTCTGTGAGTTGATCATAGAAAGTGTCATCTGCAGAAGGGGGCCTACAGATACCTATGATGTTAAAAGACATTTGTTGGGATAACATTATTTTTAACCCAACATATTCTAACATGTTACCTGCATTGTAAACCACACGTTCACATTTGATTCTGTCTCTCACATAAAGAAGCACTCCTCCTCCTCTTCCATCAGGTCTCTCTTCTGAAACATTGGTATCCGGCACCATGGACACACTCGCAGGAGTTGTTTTTTCAACCACGTTTCAGTCAGACAGAGTCCAGATTTGAGTCAGACACAAGATGAGTTAGCTGATTGCTCTTTGCAGTAATGCTTCTGATGTTAAAATGTCCACCGAATAGCCCCCTCGGTTTCAGCTTCGGGTCCCATCAGACTTTTGCATGATTGACAGTTTGGAAGGTTTAGAATAACCTCTGCCTCCTCACTGCAGGGTTTCGACACACAGTGGTGTCAGCAGGCAGGTTTTGTGAGAGAGACACTGGACCCATCAAGGTTTCCACAGCCCAGTAGTGAAGTGAAGTTATTCATGGAGACATCATGCCTGGTGTTAACAAAGTTTAGTCTGTTAAGGGAGAAGCTCGGCTCAGAAAGTTGCTGCTCATTCATCACCGGCACCAGAGGAGTCCCAGACACACTCGGGCATAAATCAGCATCGAAGTTCTGCAGCACTCCAGGACTGGTCCAGGATTTAGCTGAACATCTCTGGAGAGCAGGATCAGCATGAGGAGGAGACCTGCTATTCTCTGGAATGGGGTAGCAGATGACCGGTCCACTGGATCAGTGATTCACTCTGGTACCTGGGCTCATCTGTGCCACAGGACAGAGGAATAGATTGTAAAATATCCCAGTAAGTTATGATGAAAACTCGCTGTAGGAGCGTCAACTGGCCATGAGCCAGCATTTGTCCCAAACTCAATCACTCGGTGTCCCAGTTGTTTTCCATCAGTGTTGATTGCTCTGGCCAGACAGACGTACAGACAATACAGCAATGAGTACCAACAGTAGTCCAAAGAGCACTCAAACACAGCCCAGGTGTTTTTGCTGATGAAACACTGCTTTGAACTTGACGCAGGTTTTGACAGGCATGCTCTCAGTCGTGGCCAGGGATCCACAGTACTCTTCCCCTCTGCACAGCCTGATGGGTGGAAGACAGAGAAAGAGCCAGACAGCCTGCCTCAGACTCCCCAGATTCCTCCCCAAAAGGAATCCCAGTGTGCAGCCACCTCTGTCATCTGGGAACACCCCAAGCCCCTTGGAGATATTCCAGCAATTTTTGGATAGGGAAACTATTCAAACTTTTTGTGATAACACAAATAAAAATGCTCAAAAAAATATTGCTGCTGGTAAGAAGTTAATGTGGACTCTAGTTACACCTGAAGAACTGTGTAAATACATGGTGTTAGTGTTTTACATGGGTGTCCTCAAGCTGCCAAAAGTCAGTGACATGTGGTGTATAAAACATTTCTTCCACATCCCCTCTCCTTGCAAGATCAGAAGAGAGGTCAGAGGTCAGTGGGGGGGGGGGGACTGTCCTTCGATGCTGTTGAGTCGCTGGTAAACAAAGAATACCTGGGATCTGGTTATCACATTTATTGTGATAACTTCTACACCAGCCCAGCACTCTTCAGGCACCTCTGGGATGTTGGCATCGGAGCCTGTGGGACCTGTGGGCAGAGTGGGAACACCAGCAACCATGGTGAACACCCTGACGAGGAAATCTCTGAGAGGATCCATACGGTGGATCAGAGATGGGCAGCTCCTGTTTGTGAAGTGGATGGACACAAGAGAGGTGTCTGAGTACACACTGCATACTCAGTGATGAGAGGGAGGAAAACCAGCGATGGCTATGAGAGGGTCCTACTGCTGTGAGGGAGTACAACTGCTTCATAGGGGGGTCGACGTCTCTGACCAGCTCATTGGATACTACTCCACATGCAAAAAGAGCGCAAAGTGGTATAAGACAATTTTGTATCACTTTTTTGACATGGCTGCTACAAACAGCTGTGTGCCACCAGAGGTGAGCAGCCATGACGCATCAGGCTTCCCAGGAGCTCCTCTCTGCTGAGTGGTTTGGAGTTCCTGGACCTCTCAGAAGCACCTCAGGAGAGGCAGCAGTGCCATCACACACCTGTAGCAATTGCTATGGGTAAGGATGTGTCAAAGAAGGCCACGGAGGGGCACAAAAAAGAGCAAGTTGTGTTTGAGAAACACACCGTTCATGTGGAAGGTTTTCAGAGTGCCCGTGTGTCGTCGTTGACAGCCATGACGACTACCACAACAACCTTGCACCCTGCTCATAAAAATGAGCATATCTTAACTAAAAAATGTACATAGTTCTAGTTATATTAGTTGTGCTGAGAAATATTTTTTTCATGTTTTATATTTACAATGATTTTGGATCAATATGTTTTTTGTGTTTATTCAAATTTGCTGAAAAAAGTCAGTTTTTTGTATAATTTTATTTATGATATATTTTCAATACTTATATCAATCACTATGGTTTATTGACTTATATAACCTTTTAGATTAGGTTGTACATATTTTAGGGATATGAAGCATTTTAAGATATTCTGGGAAATTACATCACAATAAGCAAAAATAGCAATGTAGGCACTGGTGGACCATCTCTATTGTAGAGTTCAAAGGGTTAATGAACTCCTTCAAAGGCAGGTTCAACTTGGCTCTCAGTTGGCTGCACTGGAGGCTGGTGTTACTCCAGGTGCCTCGGCCTTTGTGTCGGAAGAAAATGGATTCACTGCTTGAGAAAAAACACTAAATAAACCCTCCTGGGCAACTGTTGTCAGGTGAAGGTTTATGGTCTTTCTTCTTCTCTTTGACCCCACAGGATATGACAATGTCTGACTCTTTAACCGTGCCGGAGGAACTGACCGACGGAATGTCTTCACCTTCCCAGGACCTCCACCAGGGAGGCCTCTTGATAGGTCAAGAAGCAGGGTCTCCTTCCTGGTTCCTTCAACAGCTCTCCAGTAACATTAATCAGAAGAAAATGTTCCTGTGTTAGTCTCTCCTGCTGTTGAGTTTCGTAATGAGAGTAGTAATTCACAATGAGTCGTAGTAATGAGATGTCCTGCTGGTCACTCTTACTGATCGGCCTGAGCACTTCCCCGTCAGTGCACCCTCTAATCTCTCCGTGTACAACAAGAGCTACAGAAACCTTGAGTTCCTCTTGATTGGCGATTCAATGATTAGGCCAAAATCCAGTGCCAAATTTTGGACATGTTTGAATACATCCCTTCCATCTTGGACCTTCATCCTACTGTCCACACTGTGATTCCATGTTGGTACAAATGACATCAAGCTCAGACAATTTATAAAACTTCAACAGGACTTTGAAATACTGGAAAAAGCTGAAAGTGTCGTGTGTCTTTTCTGGTCTGATCCCCACGTTAAGGGAAGGCTGTGAGTGGTTCAGTGGTCTCTGTAGCATAGACCAGTGGATACATGATTTCTGCACTGCAACTTGTTATGGCTTCAATAGTTGTTCTGACTCATTCTGGACAAGGAGAGATCTCTTCAAAACTGATAACCTACATCTCAATAGGACGGACAAGTCTACTAGAAACAAAGCTCATCTTACACATAAGTGTCCTACCTACTGACTGACTATCCCCACATTTAGCTCTTAATCCTCTCTCTGTATTTAGCATCCCAGTAGTTACCAACAATAAGTCACATACCTCCCTCATCGATCTGTCAACAGGAATATTCTTTCCTATGTTCACTGCTGCCTCTGGTGGCTGCTGTTAATCAATCAGGACACATTAGCTTTGTTTCACACAATGTTAGATTATTATTCTTCAGATCTTTTATTTGTAATGACCTCATTGTTTCTAATAACTTTGACTTTTTTCTGATAACAGAAACTTGGCTATCTGAGTGTGACAATGTCTGACTTGTTGAATATTCACCACCAGTTTCTCCTTCTTCAGCCCAGAATAACCAGTCATGGATGTGGTGTAATGATACTTTATAAATTTTAATCTGATTTAATCTCATTTTCATCTTTTGAAAGATGGCTCTTTGCCTTGAAAGGGCCATTAAAAATTATTTTCATTTTATTACGAAGGCCATTCAAGTCCATTGTTGGTTTTATAGATTAATTTTCTGATCTTTTCTCTTTTATCATACCTGAGTCTGACAATATTCTGATTTTCTTACACAATAGATTAAAAGAAAGTACTAATGAACAATAAAGTAACTTTACATCTAACTACAAGAATCCAAAATGTTTAACAGCTTTTAAAACTTGATATCTAAAGATTAATTCTGACACCAGCAGATCAGTGTGGTGTTAACATGTATCACTGTTTGATGATAACAGACTCTTTGCCTACCTGAGCTGTTGACACTGTTACAGAGGTTGATGGTGAGGTTGGCAACGATGTCCAGGAGGAACGAGGAGTCGATGACACTGAACATGTGAATTTCATCAGGATCTGAGGCGATGGTCCTCAGCTGAGTCTCGTTTACATTCTTTACACCTGAGAGAAAAATGTTAAAACTGAACCATAAAAACTTAAAATAAGAAAAGAAAACAATTTGGTTGGAAAAGTAATAAAATTATTGTTTCCTGCTGCTTAATGCTCCTTAATTAAACCTTAATTGACAGAACATGCTGATGGTTGTGCATTTTTAATCCCATTACAGAAATCATATGTCCTTCATTATCACTACCAAAGCACACCACATATTTAGATTTACTTTCTTCCTTGTGAGCAGCAGATTGGTTTAATTCATTTCAGCCCACTATTAAAAGACTTGATTTAATAATGTAAGACATTAACTGATATAAACTATAAATGCAGTCATACACATCATCTTAAGAGTCTTACTAACTAATGTTTTCATTGTAGCAAAATATCATGTTTAATTCATATTAATGTCACATTATTCTTTCATGGTAAAATAATGTAGTTTCAGAGTTGCAGAGAGAAAGTCAATCACCAATAGTGTAGATCTCAATGCCGGAGTCTCTCAGGTGCTGTGAGTGGAGGGATACGTCGTCCCAAGACTCTTCATCAGTAATCAGGATGAGAATTTTTTGGGAGTCTGAACGCGTTCCCTCATCGGGTTGAAACAACACATCTTGGATGTAGTTCAGAGCTTCTCCTGTATGACAGAAATAAAGAGGCTTTAAAAGCCTTTATTTCATGTGTTGCTTGTTCCAGACATAAAGGTCCCGTTACTTTGTTCATCTACTGTTAGGTGACTGACAGCTGCAGCACTTCAACACCTGTGTAACAAAATATCTGGTTCTTTGATAAAAAAGTCAAAGCTAGAAGCCTGTAGACGCCCAAGATGCATTTCAGTCAGAAACATCCAATCACAGAGCTTCAAATTCTATTGTGAGACTTTTATTTGTATTATTATAATTATTATAATCACTATCACTATAACAGCATCAGCAGTCTGTGATATATAACATTATACCATGATACTATACAATAATGTTATATCACAATATTAATAATCATAAGACTATTACAATAACATTATTATTAATATTATGATCGTAACAATAATAGAAATTACCGTCATCATTCATCCAATTTCTGTTGTAACTCTACTATTTCACTGACAGCTTCACTTTCCACCGCTGACAGACCTAAATACAGAAAGTAAATATATTTGGATCTAATCAGAGTCTCTGCCTCAGTCCCTCACAGTGTAAAGCTGGTGTGGATCAGACAGCCTGCTGTTAAATTACCTGTGTAGTTGTAGTAGTGTCCTCCTCTCTGTTGCAGGTTGGCTATGGCCTCCAGCAGGGATTGTTTGGTCTGGTGGGCGTTCAGGTACCATTCGGTCACTGATTGGTCACTGTACTGAACCAGACCTGCGGTAAAAACACAGAAATGTGTGAAACTGACACACTGACTCAGCTTTTGATTTTAAATGATAATGAGATTAACAATGATAATAATGATAATTGTTGGTTTATTACTGTTATTACTGTTATCTTGTTGTCATCGTTGCACCAACACTCATACACACACATCACATGTCTCACACACACTGATATCTGTACTAATCTGCATATGCATAGAGGGACCAAAGGACTTAAAGGACCATTCCAGCAGTTCAGTCCAGTAGGACCAACAGGCTAACAGGCTAATAACCCCTGAGTCTACTGTCTGACTCTGGTACATGACTTTAGAGTCTCCTTCCTGGAGGAAATGGACATTGACACCATTGTTGGAGGAGTTGGAGTGAGGCAGTGATGCTGTGGATGAACCAACATGACAAAGTTGTGCATCCCTCCTAGCTAGAATGTTTTGTTCAGAAATGCAGTGTGCTTCACAGAGTCTGTTCAGTCAGAACATCTGTCCTGCTAACTGATCCAACACGGACCTACACAGAAGGAATGTACAGTATATCTCCACCATGGAAATCAGTGTCTGGATAAAAGATTGTTTTACAAGCTGAATCATAATTACTATGAGTTATAAATGTGTGTTTCAGTAGATGAAGCACTGAATTTTAAGGTAGGTGTATCACCTGAACATTTCATTTTGAACATTTTGAGAATTCTGCAAGTTATTACAAAAGCTAAAATATGTCTGCATGTTTTGGGAAATAACTGGCAGTAATGGAGGCTGTATGCAGACAGCAATTATTTAGCTTAAACATGTAAAACCACTGGTATGGTCCTTTTATCCTCACATCAGCCATAACCTTGACTACTCTGGTTATCATGTCCCATTTTACTGCTTTGTTGCTCATTTTGATTTCGGGACCTGCACCTGTATTTGAATATTTTCACATTGTGGAGTAAAGATTTTAGTATTTTGAGTACTTTATACACAAGCAGTAGTAGTAATAGTACCAGGAGCAGTAGTGTGAATAGTTGTAGTAGTAAAAATATTACCGATCTGGACTTTGTCAGGGCCGATGTTGAAGTTGTTGACTATTTGAGTTAGAAAGGACTTAATGTTTTCATGGTCTTCAGAGGTGGTGCTCTTGGATTCACAGACCAACAGCACGATGTCAGCCTTGGCTGTGCTTTCACACTGAGAACCTGGAGGAAAACAGAGGATTGTGGGATACAATACACAAAAGACCAGAAATAGAAGCAAGACTAAGACTGTATCTGAAATCACTCACTATTTACTACAAAGTTCACTCTATTTACCCTCCTCCATTTTGTTTCAGTGTGTGAATTCTGTCTGTAAATTTATCCAACATTTAGAGCCTCAAATGATCCACAATGGAACAAAAAAGTCGTGTTCATGTCATGTACACTACTTCCTGCAAACAATCCCACAATGCCATGCGTTGCATTTTATAGATCTGATATAGATTTTATAGAAATTAGCGGTGTGCAGCTCTACAGCGAGCAGTGATGATGTCCAAAATCTAGATTTTCACCTTTCAATGCTAACATTAGCATATTTTATTAGTTATTAGTTTTGAGGGTATTTGTTCATAAACCAAAGTGGATTCATTGTCCAGCACTGATGGAGGTGCGGGTAACGTCCTCCAGCTCCTCCTGGGGGATCAGAGGTGTTCCCAGACCAGATGAGATATATTCTCTCTTTTTACCTGTTGGTTGGTGTTTATCTTCAGCCTGGAGTCCTGCAGAGAAAATCAGAAAATTAATATTTATATTGTTGCAGAGCTGTGAACTGAACAAACACTGTGAGGCTTTCCACCAGCTCAGAGCTCATCTCACTGAAAACACACAGATGTTGAAGTCGATGCTACAAACAATTATAATTTGTGTATGAAAATAACATGTTAAATGTTCAGTAACTAGAAAACGGAGCTATTGCAGAATGAGGTACTCTCAATTATTCTGAAAATAATCCTCATTAAAAGACAAAAAAATGAAGGAAAAACAAACGTCTCTCTTTGCCTGGTCAGTCTGAAACTTTAAGACCTTTGTTCTCGACCTCACTGCTTCTACTTTCTGCTTCTTCTCTGAAGAGCAGCAGATGAGATGAAAACATGAACACAAGCTCAACAGACGCTTCATACAGAGTTAAAGGAAAACTAACATGTTGGTTTGTTTCCTGTCTGATCGTCTGACTGCTTGTGTTTCTGACCTATCAGCACTGGCGACTGGTCATTAGGGCACAGCCCCACCTGCTGTCACCACAAAGAACTGTGCAAACAAATGATGTTATCAATTTTTTAATTTTTATCTGCTATCTGCTGACAGACACAACTGTGAAATATTTCAAATGACGCTGTAGTGGGGCTACAGTGCGAGCTTGGAATTTACAATCTGCAAAAAAAAGGGGAGACCTTCTTAGCTACACCAGCTAACTTGAAAAAAATAAAGTGGATTTCATACTCGAGCACAGGGTATAAACTCTTTATTTGGAGGAGAAACTGGAATTAAAGTGCCTCGGAGCCCACCAGCCATGGAATACTGTCATCACTCAAACTGCTGGTAAAATTAACCGCGGGTTTAACGTAGTGAAGCGGAAAAGCCACCATGCTGCCCTTTTCTGAGCCGTCTGGTGAGTGAAAGTATATTTTATCATCCTGCCTTGGTGGTTCTGGTCCGTGCATTGGTCATATCGTTGTGCTGGATCGATTGATATAGATGGTGATGAGTGTCAGTGTGTCCATGCTTTTGAGGTTGTCGTCATAAAGTCACAGAATGCATTAGTATCCTTAAAAAGTTGTCGTTGCACTTTGTTGTGGTGTTGAGCTCTTTGCTGTTCGCTTATGGCCCTGTAGGCTCATTTGTTCTGAGCTTGGCAGTTTCCCAAACATAAAAGAAAGACAACTCAAAACTCCACTCCGGGTTTTCACTGCAGATCCCCCACAAAACAAAACAAACCACAGACACTAGCAAAGCAACACAGTACATAAAATAAAGCCAGCAGAAACGTCAGATAGGTCGGACCACCGTGTTTAACTATATATCTTCAAACGTTACAGTTACGGCTGAAAATGACAACAGAAAAAAACAAGTTTGCCAAGTTCACAGATCTCTGCAATTCAAATCAACCACCAGTCGTCTACCCAGAAATGACTTGTTGTTGTTAGTGTGACATCACAGTCTGTAGTTATGATGAATGGAGGAGTAATATTTTTAGTGATTACGTTTTTTTTATTTGAACACGGCTAGGTGTGTTGTCATGCTGATTTGAGCATGTTCTAAATGTCTTGACCAATCAGATTGCTGGGTCGGAACTACCTGTTGTATAATTTAGGCTTGTGACAGTGGTGATGTAACTTGTGTCATTTCTCTCTCTCTCTCTCTCTCTCTTCCTCTGTTTATGTGTACAAGACCTGCTAGAAGCCACTTTGTTGTTTAAAGTGTTTTGTGGAGCCATGCATGGACCCATAACATGTTAAAAAAACTCATCAGTAGTTTTCCTGGTATGTAGCCTATCTATTGAAGAAGTCGGTGCTCCACCAATTTTTTACATATAAAAACACCACCGCCTATCAGACGTCTTTTT